>NW_028262339.1:4906001-5059078 GCF_047370975.1 Nipponia nippon | reverse complement strand
ACTGCACAAAGCCTGAGCAACCTGATCTGATCTCATAGCTGACCCTGTTTTGAGCAGGATGTTGGACTAGAGACCTCCTGAGGTCCCTTCTAACCCAAATGTTCTGTGAATCTATGATAGTGAAAGACCAAGAAAGCAAGAGCAGTCAGACACAAGTTCCTGGATTTTCAGTATGCCCCTCCAGGAACACTAGAATCAATGAATGATGAAAATTAAAAATTGCTATTTGCGAAAAAAAAAATTATTTTTTTTTTAAACTAAGTCCTCCCTTACAACCTCTGGCTAGTCAAAAAGTACAGTTAAACATGGTAGGGTTTCAGGTGCAATGTAGCATATGAAAGCAGATAGAAAATACAGATAAAACTAATTTTAAGGGAAACACTAGAAAGGCAAGGAAGATGGAAAAAATAGGCAGGATGTCACTAATAAGGCAACACACAAGCAAGATAATTAAGTAGAAAATACTGTATCTTATTGTTGATCCAGTGAGAGTGAGTGAGGCTCAATGTCATTAGACCCTGATATCAATATGATTATCAAACAAAATGTGCTCTTTCCTACTGCTTTCTGTAAGTATGACAAATTTCTTTAATGCTTTAAAAATAAGGATCCAGAAATGTGACCATTAAATAAAACCTATAGTGAGATTTTAACATACTAAAGGATTTAATCATGCCGTTTACCATAGTTCCACATTCTTATTTACTTTGGATGCTCAAGCTGCAAATAAAGTATTGACAGACATTAGGCAGTTTTTCCAACGTGGAGAAGTGTGGTTAGAGGAGATGAAGCTGTATTTCTTTATTAGTGAACTACTGTTTCATATAAACACATGTAGAGAGAGTTCCATATTTCCTTTGGTCCGACAATGCACATTTTGTTTTGGTGCTTCAATACTTCGGATTGTTCATCCAGTTAAAATTAGTTAGAGCACTGTGAATTAGAATTTTCTTTTCAGTTTACCTAAATATAAAACCAAGATCATTCAGAAGGCTAACCTGTCTATCGGATAGCACAAGTTCCTCAAAATTGGTCAATAACATCACACAGGATATATTTGCTATACAGAACAAAGAGGGGAAGTTTGCAAGTACGTTTTCATATTAAAAGCAGCATCTGCTGTGTGACTTAGATATAGAAAATGTTAAATATCTGTCTGTTCTAGGTAGAACTGACATGCTGAAGCACTGACCCAGCTCCCATGTAGCAGAGTAACATTTATCAGTATAAGTAAGTAAGTACTCCAAAATTTATTTAGAAACCCAACATATTGAAAGGCAGTAGTTAGTTTATGGGCATCTGTAACAAAAAACAAAACCAAAAAACCTCTGCAAACATTATTAGTTACAGTGGTTTCTAAGAAGAGGAAATTAAAACACAATCTATGAAATTCACCTGAAGAATAAAGATCACTGAACTTCTGCTTTACAAAGTGCATAATGCTATAGTTTTAATGAAATTAATGCTAGATTTTTACTTACTTGAAAAAGTACATTTATGATACTTCTCTAAACTGAAGGATTGGTGTTGATAGCTACGTTTTATACAGAGACATCCATAAATATGGCAAGTGAGGCTCATTCCTGACATTGAACTGAGGAACAATCTATAGCTAGGAAGGACAGTAAGTATATGGAGGAAAAAATCAAAGCCTGAAGATAAAATGAGGAAACAATAATATGCTTACACAATAATGTGAATCAGATTGACTATCTGCATCTGGAATAAGAAACTACTTTACCCAGTAAAAAGAGCCACCACAAATCATCTCTCATTTTAAAAAAACAAAGTAGATATAGACAAGCTTGTTTCAGGCTTCCATGTCTATGAAATTTAAACATATGAAATACAAGTTGGTTAAACTATTGCTAAGAACAGCACAAACAAAAAAACAGTATTTCACTTATTACTCAATACAAGTTTTTACAGAAAAAATGGTGAAACAACCAGATCTTGCTGTATTCAAAGTATTTATATACACATCTAACAGTCCAGAAGTTACTTGTGGACTTATTTTAAGTACCTTCATTAAACACTGTCCTTTACTGCAAAACAGCCAAAAATGCATTCAGAACCCTAAAACTACTTTCATAATTAACACTTTAAAGCATTTTATGGCAGACAGGTGCATCCAAGGTTGGTTTTCTTTTAAGAATATGCAATCTGTATTAGTTACTGTAAAGATCTCTTTGCATTACTGTTCATACACAACTTACCAACTTATGTTATGGGTCATTTATTTTAATGCTTTCAGAATTTTACAACCCCCCCCCCCCAATTATTTGCCCTTCAGTTTTTCATTCTTGAAACATGCTACTCCAACATAATTAGGAGTTAACTACATTCTCACGCAACCCCCACCTGTCTGCCCTACAGTGGAACTACTTGGTTTTAGGGATTACATCCCTGTGGACCCAAGACCTGCACGTATTTAACAATAACTCTTAACCTGTCTACAGTGCCTCCTTCTGCAGATCTCAAAGCAGGCCATTAACAGTTGTTTAAGTCTCACAACACCCCTGTGAGGTAAATACATCACCAATTTACAGAACCAAGACTTTTGTGAATGCAGCACAATCACATGCAAGCATTCACTAATCTACAAGGGCAGCTTCTTTACCTTCAGCCTTGAACAAAAGAACATTAGTGTTCCTGAAATACTCCAGTCTTAAAAGTTTGTATTAGCATTCCCATGGGGCTGGGGGGGGGGGGGGGGGGAGATTAAAGCAAAGTGCTAGGTAGATTGCTGCTCTGCCACCTCAGACAGGTTGTTTTGGAATGTTTATATAGATGGCTGGACTGACTGAACCGTTTGCCACACTTTAAACAGGCATAAGGCTTTTCTCCTGTATGCACACGAATGTGCTTCTTACAGTCTGTTAGGGTCAAAAAAGTCTTGCAGCAGATTTTACAGGCATATTTACGAGCACCTTCAACAACCAAGACATTATGTTCAGATAAGGCCTTCTTACATTTTGAAAGAACATCTGCAGATGCCCTTGTCAACTGTGGTGGACCAGGTTGTGTAGGATGTCCATTTTCAAAAGTGGTCCCATTGATTAACAGCTGGGAACTGGAAGTGTTATCTTGTAGCTGGGAGCTCCTGACAGAGGTCACAACAGGCATTTTGGGGGCTATGCGACGATAGCCAGGAAAGCTACTAGCTCCACCTCTTACAGATCCCATCACCGTCCTTGATGAAGAATGCAGGCCCAAGCCTGACCTTGGAAAATCCATACCAAATTGGTCTGCAGCCCTGTACCTGGAAGTCTGTACACATGGAAGAGCCATTGCATCCTGCATTGGTCTAACAAAATGAGAGTCTGCAGACTCACTGAATGGATTCTCTACATGACAAACCGTAACAGAGGAATGACTCCTAGCAGGCCCAGACTCTGGACTCAATAAGTAAGAGGCATCACCATCCATTCTGCAGTCCCTTGTTGTATTCGGAATGTTATCATTGCTATTTTGACTTGCACCAAAGTTACCACCTCTGCTTTTATTCAGAAAATTTGAGATACTGAAGGTGGACTTGTGTTCCAGGTTATTTGACACTTCCATAATATGGATGTCTCCCACCCTATCAGTACTAGACTGTGGGTCAGAAAAGCTACGATCACTGCTTTCAGGACTCAGTTCTATCTTCTCTGTGCTCACCACTCCTCCTTCCACTTCAACAGACTCATTGCCTTCTGCTTGAGAAGTGACATCGCTCACTTCATCTTGAGGCTCTGGGGAACTCAAAGGCTCAGATTTAACCACCACCCCCGTGTGTTCTTTTTCATTTAGACTGACCTCTGGATTTTTGCATGGGAAGTTTTTTTTTTCAGAAGTAGCTTCCTGATCAAAACTGGTTTCCACTTGTATTATCTGAGATGAGATGGATATCTGTGAAATGTTTCCTCCACTGTTGTCTGACTGGCTAGGCACTTGAGCATCTTCTTGAGCACCAAAAGACTGATCAAACATAATAGTATTATCCTCTTGTTTATCAATAACAGCATCAGCCTTAGAATTGTCCACATTCTTCAGTGAATTTGGTGAAAAAAAATCTTCTCGTGAATGAACTACTGACTGCCCACTCTCTGGAGTAACATCTGAAATGGACTCATCTATGGTAGGTCTGATTTGCTGTCTGGCCCGATCATCAGAAGACTGTTTACGCTTGTGGAGACGCTGGATAGGAAAGGTAGTACGTTGTTCTATGTTACTTCTCATTGATGAGCTCATGGTATTTAGTTGTTCCTCTGTGCTCTGAGTGGAATTTAATGCAGAGCTCACAATGCTCAGCCCAAGCTGCTGAAGCATGAAAGATCTTTGGATGTGTGCATTTTGCTCCTGAACTCTGTCACTAGGTGGAGACATTGGTAGTGTCCTGGTAGTAAGGTAGTGTTTACAGGCTTTAACAACAGAGTTCAAATGTAGGTGAGAAGCAGCCAGCAAGACATCCATTACATTGCTCTCCCCAAGCATTAGTGTAGAAGTGTACATCATATCAATCAGGGCAGCAAAAGCTTCTGCTGTCACCACTTCACTGTCCAGCTGAATCATGTTCATAGTTTGATTACCCTCTGCTACAGTAAAGAGAGCTCGGAAGTGTGTGCTACACGCTGCTAGAACAGAGCGATGGGCTTTGAAATGTCTGTTTCCCACCACAATGACACAATCACAAAGTTGGCCATGAAGCCTCTGGTAGTTTAGTTGCTGAAAGACTTGCTCAAAGTGTCCTGGAAAATCCATGATTCTAAAAAATAAAGCAGAAGAAGCTATAATGTTAAAAATGGATGAAGTTTGACGCAGATCACAGTGAGAACAGTTTAAAAAAAAAAAAAAAAAAAGATGATGGCTGAGACAGATGACCAAAAACTTACCTTTGGTAAGTGGTTCCTGTTAATTCCTGTTCAAACTAAAACACCTCTTCAGTAAACCATCCAATCCTGATGTAAAAATTTCTACTTATGAAGAAGCCAACACAGTCTTTGATAAATTGTTCCTCATACTGAAAAATTTGAGCTTTAACTCTAGTCTGAATTGGTCTAGCTTCATCTTCAGGAGTATACAAGGAGCCAATTGCTATCTGTTACATCACAAAAAACTTCATTCAAGTATCTGCCTTCTGCATAGGAACTTTAAAAATAGAGCAATTATTTTCATATGTGTACAGCCATGAACTACAAACATAATTTGCATACAGAACTCCAGATATACATATAACCTTCTATTGGGTTTATGTGGAAGATTTTGGTAGCGGGGGGGGCTACAGGGGTGGCTTCCGTGAGAAGATGCCAGAAGCTGCCCCCATGTCGGACAGAGCCAGTTTCAGCCGTCTCCAAGATGGACCCGCTGATGGCCAAAGCTGAGCCAATCAGTGACTTCGGTAGCTCCTCTGTGATAACACATTTAAGAATGGGTAAAAAAAACGCTGCACAACAGCAGCCAGGAGAGAGGAGTAAGAATATGTGAGAGGAACAACTCTGCAGACACCAAGGTCAGTGAAGAAGGAGGGGGGGGAGGTGCTCCAGGCACTGGAGCAGAGATTCCCCTGCAGCCCATGGAAAAGACCATGGTGATGAAGGTTGTCCCCCTGCAGCCCATGGAGGTCCACGGTGGAGCAGATATCCACCCTGCAGCCTGGGGAGGACCCCACGCTGGAGCAGGTGGATGTGCCCTGAAGGAAGCTGCAGCCCGTGGACAGCCAACGCAGGAGCAGGCTCCAAGCAGGAACTGTGGCCCCATGGAGAGGAGCCCATGCAGGAGCAGGTTTGCTGGCAGGACTTGTGACACCGTGGGGGATCCACGCTGGAGCAGTCTGATCCTGAAGGACTGCACCCCATGGAAGGGACCCACACGGAGCAATTTGTGAAGAACTGTAACCCATGAGAAGGACCCACATTGGAGAAGGTCGTGGCTTGGGAGCCAGGTACGCATGTGTCTCTAAGGGTGAGGCACCTGGAGGAATTGGCTACCGGAGGGACCAGAGGGTCCAAGCCAACTACAGAAGAGACCATGGGGTCTGGGGGGGGGGGTGGAATAAGAGAGACATTTATGTGTGTGTGCGTGCGTTTCTGTGGGAGGCAACTGGGGGGATCCAGGGGCCAGCTACTGGGTAGATCGAGTGTCTAAGCCCAGATACTGGGGGCTCACAGTGTGTGTATGAGAGGAGGTCTGTACTGGCAACTAGAGTGGGGCTCTACTACGAGCTTGGGGGCTCATATGCCCAGGTGCCAGCAACTGGGGAGACCAGGGGATCCAGGGGCCAGCTACTGGATAGACTGAGTGTCTAAATCCAGTTACTGGATGGATCCACACTGTATATACGTACATCTTCATTGATGATCTGGATGAGGGGATCGAGTGCATCCTCAGGAAGTTTGCAGACGACACCAAGCTGGATGGAAGTGTCAATCTGCTGGAGGGTAGGAAGGCCCTGCAGAGGGACCTGGACAGGCTGGATCGTTGGGCCGGGGCCAACTGCATGAGGTTCAACAAGGCTAAGTGCCGGTTCCTGCACTTGGGTCACAACAACCCCATGCAACGCTACAGGCTGGTGGAGGAGTGGCTGGAGAGCTGCCTGGCAGAAAAGGACCTGGGGGTGTTGGTTGACAGCTGCCTGAACATGAGCCAGCAGTTTGCTCAGGTGGCCAAGAGGGCCAATGGCATCCTGGCTTGTATCAGGAATAGTGTGGCCAGCAGGACCAGGGAGGTGATAGTGCCCCTGTACTCGGCACTGGTGAGGCCGCACCTCAAGTACTGTGTTCAGGTTTGGGCCCCTCACTACAAGAAGGACATCGAGGTGCTGGAGCATGTCCAAAGAAGGGCAATGAAGTTGGTGAAGGGTCTAGAGCACAAGTCTTATGAGGAGTGGCTGAGGGAACTGGGGTTGTTTAGTCTGGAGAAGAGGAGGCTGAGGGAAGACCTTATTGCTCTCTACAACTACCTGAAAGGCGGTTGTAGCGAGGTAGGGATCGGTCTCTTCTCCCTAGTAACAAGCGATAGGACGAGAGGAAACGGCCTCAAGCTGCACCAGGGGAGGTTTAGGTTAGACATTAGGAAAAACTTCTTCACCAAAAGGGTGATCAAGCATTGGAACAGGCTACCCAGGGAAGTGGCTGAGTCTCCATCCCTGGAGGTATTTAAAGAACAGATAGATGCGGTGCTCGAGGACATGGTATAGATGGACTTGGCAGTGTTAGGTTAACGGTTGGACTCGATGATCTTAAGAGTCTTTTCCAACCTTGACAATTCTATGATTCTATGATTCTATGATATTTCCCACTAATGGAACTTCATCCTGATCAGCCAGAGAGGGGAACAGGATGAGGCCATTGTTGCTGTTTGTCTGAGTGCCGAGTGTTTCTGTCTGTGTTGTTCTGTGTTGCTGGCCATGTGTGTTATGTATGTATTTGTATACCTGCTATGAATACATTCCCAGCCTTGCTACTGGTTTGATCTGGGGATATGGAGATGTGGCAGACTTGCCTCTGTGGTGCTGCCAGATTCAGCAGTTCCCTAACAAGAGATCAGGATGTTTCCCATCTTGACTGAACTACTGAGCAGTGTAGAGTGTGTACCACTTAAAAAGGCCCGATGGGTTTCAGGTCACAGGTTATGCAATTAGTTAACCAGAATAGTGTAGTAAAGATAAGGGCTGGCGACCGGAAGATCACGTGCTGTACGGAAAGAGTTAAGGGTTGACCCTCCCTTGTCTCCGCCCCTTATAACATGACATGCCTACTGCTGGGGGTATAAAGCCCGGGTCGGCTGGAGATATGGTGGGATAACCTTGATGTGTAGTGTTTGCTACACAGTGGTGACCCCGACGTGATCAAGCAACAGCGATGGAGCTTGCGGAACTCATAAAGGTACTAAAGTCGGTAACGACAAGGGTGCTCAAGAGGGGGTTTGCGGCAAGGCGGCGCTGGCCTGCCACACGTGGCGCGCTGATGGGACATGAATCTCCTGGGAACGAAAAGCCAACAAGTTTAGTTTCGGAGGGGACACAGGCTGGCTGGGAAGGAGTGGCCCGTGGGACACAGACGGAACCATCGTTACTGGGGGCTGAGCCAACGGAGGAAGGGGAGGTGCAGGGAGGCTATGATGCAGCGGGAACAAAGGAATCGGGAAAGGTGTTCCCGTTACAAGTGGGGAGTCTAGAGCGGCCGCCCACGGAACCTTCGGCACCTCCTGCACCGGCAGATCTGCCACTTCCTCAGTACCCCTGGGGCGAGTTGCAACAATGTGTGGAAAGGGAGCTGACTGATAGGTTGCTGGATTGGGTCCCGGGGGCGATGTGGGATCCCAGCGGTATTGTGAACTACGTGAAGGAAGATGGCGGGAAGGAGAAAAGGAGGGCAAGGCACCATCACCTTCTGAGGACGCCCCGTTGCATCCCAGTGATCGACGGGTACTGGACACACAGAGAGCGGAGCGCAGGACATCGGGGGGGGTGGGTGGGGTGGTAGGGCTCCCCCGGCACTGCCAGTGATACTTGAGCCACCAGAGGGACCCCCTATCCCTGGGGCAGTGGGAAAGCAAACTGGTATTCCCTCACAGTGGAGGGAGCCTGTACACGATTACCCCATGAGCTCTGATAGCAGTGAGGGCGAAGGGGGCGACGAGGGATCCTCGATTGTTGCTCCTCCGCCCCCGCTTCCGAGACAGACTAACGAGGTTTCAAGGGAACTCGAGGCATTGATCAGCCGATTGAGAAGGGTGGTGGCAAATGCAGAAAGTCTAATGCCAGGGGAAATGCCGAAAGAGAGGGCAAACGGGACGGATTGGCGGATGATTGCAAAAAATTGTGTCTTGGAAGGAGTGCGGTTCCAGGCCCCTCCGATTCAAGCATTTCCTATCCGAGCAGCCCCAGGTGGAGGATATGAGTGGCAACCGTTAGATACGAAGTTGGTGAAAGAATTGGCCACAACGGTGAAAAGTCATGGATTAAATTCCCCAGAGACCCAAGTCCTACTAGACTGTGTTTTTGCAACGCCGCTTGCACCTTTTGATATCATTCAGTTGATGCGGGCCGTATTGACCCCCTCGATGATGGTATTGTTTAGGGAGGAGTGGAGGAATCGGTGCACCCAAATTGTTATCGAGGCGCAGCAGGCCGGCCATCCCATGGCAGGAGTGACTTTAGAGCAGCTGATGGGTGAAGGGCAGTTCGCAACTCCTCAGGCACAGGCTCAGCGAATGCGGGGGCACGATTTTGCTGCATCTTCGAATGCTGCCCAGGAAGCGATACGCATCATTGCGGCTCTTGATAGAAGGGAGCCTCCATGGGTCCAAATACGGCAATCGTTAAGTGAGCCCTTCACAAAGTTTTTAGACCGGCCGCAAGCGGCGCTCCAGGTTGCTCGACTTCCTGAGCAGGCTAAGGAGGCGATATTGCTTGACTGTGCACGTACGCAAGCAAATCCACAAACCGCGGTGTTGCTAAGACAGTTACCCATAGGGACCACGCTTTCACAAATGATTCGTTACGTGCTGGAACAGGAACAGGTGCAAAGTATGCAACCGGTAGTGGCTGCGGTCCACGCGGCCTGCCGAGACGCACGACTTACGTGCCATAAGTGTGGGGGGCAAGGACACATGGCGCGACAGTGCCCTTCAAAAATAAACACCCCCGGAACAGGGAAAGGAGAGAGAGACCTACGATGCTGGCGCTGCGGGCGACTAGGCCACAGAGCTCGACAGTGCAAATCGGGGAGTCAGCAAAGGAGACCGGGCTGGGGAAACGAGAAGAGGGGATGGCCGAGGGCCGTGCCATCCCCACCTGCCCCAGCGATCAGCTCAACAGGCCCGACGACAGCAGCGCAATGTGTGGTACAGGGAGTCTTTCCTTCCCCGGGACCAGCACAGTCGCCTGCGGTTCCAATGACGCAATATCCAACTCAGCTGCCTTGGGGAGATGGGAGCGCGCAATAGAGGAGGCTGGGGATAGAGCCTCGCCGTGTGTGGCACTCACCCTAAACATGACCACACGACCAGAAGTAGATATTATAGTTACCCCATGGCTCCCAGAGTTGGGGGGAACACCACGCCTCGTATTAAGAGCCCTTTTGGATACAGGAGCGGACGTTACAGTAATCCCATCACATCTATGGCCAGATGATTGGCCACTCGAACCGAGAGGTTCGCTGCAAGGCGTGGGAGGCATGCAGACCTCGCATCAAAGCAGGAACCCAATGCAAATTATGTTGAAGGATCCGGAATCCGGACAAGCTAGGGTAGCATGGTGTAACCCCGTCATTGCTGAGTTACCCGTTGTCATCTTGGGACGATGTTGCTTGCAGAAGATGAATATAGTGCTGCGTACAAATTTATCATAATGGCCACTGCCTGTGTCCGCCCATTAAAACTCACCTGGTTGACAGATAAACCAGCGTGGGTAGAGCAGTGGCCATTGACAGAGGAAAAGAGGGCGGCCGTTCGACAATTGGTACAACGAGAACTTGACGCAGGACACATCGAACCCTCTACAAGTCCCTGGAACACCCCCATTTTCGTGATAAAGAAAAAATCGGGAGCGTGGCGACTGCTACATGATCTACGCGCAGTTAATGCATGTATACAAGACATGGGCCCGCTACAAGCGGGCCTCCCTTCTCCGGCCGTGATTCCACCTGACTATCAAATAGTGGTTATAGATATTAGAGATTGCTTTTTTAGTGTTCCCTTGCATGAAGAAGATAGAGTACGCTTTGCCTTTACTGTTCCTGAGCCTAACAATCAACACCCGTGCGCCAGATATCAATGGAAGGTGTTACCCCAGGGCATGAAAAACTCACCAGTCTTGTGTCAAATTGCTGTAGCCGCTGCGATACGCCCCATTCGAGAAAATTTCCCTACGGTCATCATTTTCCATTACATGGATGACGTGTTATTGGCGTCCAACCAAGAGGAGTTACTGGAAAAGGCACGCGTGCAGCTGATAGTCAGTTTGGAGCGACATGGGTTACACATTGAGCCTCGGAAAACGCAGGTAGGGCGTGCAGTAAAGTATTTAGGTACTCAACTGAGGCCACGAAGCGTGACAGCACAATCATTTGAAATTCGGACTACAGTGACAACACTCCATGAGGCGCAAAAATTAATTGGACAACTATTGTGGCTTAGAAACTTTATTCCAATATCTGAGGCAGAAATGACTACCTTATATCAACAACTCCTGAAAGGAGGAGATTCCCCCCTAGCTCCAAGGACTCTTTCAAGAAACCATCAGGAGATTCTTAGGACAGTTATGGAGAGGGCCCAGCATTGGGGTCTCGCTCGATTTACACCTGAACAACCGGTCACTGCCCTGATTTACATGACCCATACCGCTGGCCATGGTTTACTAATTCAAAATAATGGTGAAAAAGGCTGGCCTTTTGCTTGGTTGTATCAAGGCAAACCAAAGACGGCTTTAATTTCTTGGCCAACATTATTATCCCAGCTTATTCTCCGCTGTCGGAGGCAAACTCAACACTTAACAGGAAAGGACCCGGAGGTCATCGCATTGCCCTGTTCTTTGGCACAGTGGGAGCTCGTACTTCCACAAGTGGGGCTCCTGCAAGCGGCGATAGCTGAATTTACGGGTCGTATTGAAGGTCTAAGACCACACCCCTGTGAGGAGATAATCCAGGTACTCCATTTTTTGCCAGCTAGTGCTATAGTTGAACAACCCACCGGAGGCCGCACGGTTTTTACCGACGCGTCATCAATTACTGGGAAAGCTGTCGTTACACGGCAGGAGGATGGTCAGTGGACCCACATTAGTTATCAAGATCAAGGGCAATCCGTGCAGTATCTTGAGGCCAAGGCGGTATGGATGGCTCTCACTCAATGGCCCGAAGAGGCCTTGGATCTAATCACAGGCTCTTGCTATGTATATAAGTTACTGAAGAAGTGCCGATGGGCACTTGGGGCAACGTCGGAGATTGCTGGAATGTTGCTCGCCGCACTGCAAATGAGAACCGCTCCTGTCTGTCCCATCCATGTTAATAGTCATAGTTCCATACCGAGTTTTCTTTCTGCCGGGAACGAAGTAACAGACAGCTTAGCAAAGAGCGTACTGGCGGTTGAAGAAACTTCTAACCTAAGACGAGCTTTCCGCCTGCATGAGCTACTCCACTGTGGAGCTCGCGGTTTAGCTAAGCTCGCTGGCATTACGTTGCAAGATGCTCGCTCTGTGATTGCTGCTTGTCCTGTGTGTTCCAAAGGTCCCCTCTGGGAGGCAGGGGTAAACCCTCGAGGGTTGCAGCCCAACCAAATATGGCAGTCTGATGTTACGATTTATGAACCCTTTAATCCACGTAAGTATCTGCATGTCACAGTTGATACCTGCAGTGGAGTTATTTTAGCGACTATGCATGCTAAACAAAATGCTCTCGCAGTTATTTTACATCGGCAGGACTGTATGGCGCAACTTGGCATCCCACAAAAAATTAAAACAGATAATGGAGCGGCATATGTCAGCAAGAAGACAAAGGACTTTTGCGCGCGCTGGGATATTCAGTTGAGTCATGGCATTCCCTATAACAGTACGGGCCAAAGCATCGTAGAACGTGCGCACCGCACATTAAAAGGGTTACTCGACCGACTTAGGGAGGGGGAAAAGATAAGCCCAGGAACAGGGGATCCCCCTCCCCTTGACCCTCCCTTATTTCGGGCACAGCGTCTGTTGACGACGGCACTAATTACCTTAAATCATACCATTCGAGGGAACACCTATAAAACCCAGACTGCAACCCAGGCACATTTCCGGCTCGATGAGAACGAAGGGCCTTACCCTTTGGTTCAAGTACGGGACCTGCAAACCCGTGAATGGGGGGGCCCTTATTCCCTCCGTTGCCTGGGACGTGGGTATGCGTGTGTGCAAACCGAGAAAGGGACGCTAGAATGGGTACCCAGTCGAAATATTCGACCGTATAGACATTAATCAATCTATTGAGTCTTATCTTGACAGGTTACCATTTCCCTATGCATCCTGATGGTGTGGGGGAGTAATGAGGGAGCCGCGACGAACT
This sequence comes from Nipponia nippon, assembly GCF_047370975.1. NCBI lineage: Eukaryota > Metazoa > Chordata > Aves > Pelecaniformes > Threskiornithidae > Nipponia > Nipponia nippon. The sequence continues at coordinate 5,046,065 of NW_028262339.1, read as the reverse complement.
ACTGGCTGGATTGGGCAAAATCCATGAACGTAACGGATGCGTGTCTGTATAAGTCTTACCACATATCGATTATTTTACGCGCAGCTTCCCCAGCAAGATCCAGAACTACTGGAGCTACGGGAGGGGGAAATGTAGTAAAGATAAGGGCTGGCGACCGGAAGATCACGCGCTGTACGGAAAGAGTTAAGGGTCGACCCTCCCTTGTCTCCGCCCCTTATAACATGACACGCCTACTGCTGGGAGTATAAAGCCCGGGTCGGCTGGAGATCTGGCGGGATAACCTTGATGTGTAGCGTTTGCTACAGAATAGTACTGCAAACTGGTACTCCTGTACCACCAAATATGGGAAACACTGGCCATATCTATTTAGTTTTTATCCCCATCCTAATGCCAAGCACAAGCATGACAGTTAAAGTAGAAGGTTTTATGGGTTTTGTTTATTTTTCAGGTTTGATAACTTAACACTATGGTAACTTATCACTTTTTGATAACTTATCACTTTTCAGGTTTGATAACTTATCATTATGATGTGGTCGCCATCACAGAAACATGGCGGGATGACTCACACAACTGGAGTGCTGCAATGGTTGGCTACAAGCTCTTTAGAAGGGACAAGCTAGGAAGGAGAGGTGGAGGGGTAGCCCTATATGTTAGGGAGTGTTTTGACTGTCTAGAGCTCAACGAAGGTAATGATAAGGTTGAGTGCTTATGGGTTAAGATCGGGGGAAGGCTAATAAGGCAGACATCCTGGTGGGAGTCTGTTACAGACCACCGAACCAGGATGAGGAAACAGATGAAGTATTCTACAAGCGGCTGGCTGAAGTCTCACAATCTCTACCCCTTGTTCTCATGGGAGACTTCAACTTACCAGATATCTGCTGGAAATACAACACAGCAGAGAGAAAGCAGTCTTGGAGGTTCCTGGAGTGTGTGGGAGATAACTTCCTGACGCAGCTGGTAAGCGAGCCAACCAGGGGAGGTGCCCCGCTGGACCTGCTGTTTACGAACAGAGAAGGCCTGGTGGGCGATGTGGTGGTCGGAGGCTGTCTCGGGCTCAGCGACCACGACATGATAGAGTTTTCCATTCTAGGAGAAGTAAGGAAGGGGGTCAGCAAAACCGCTACCCTGAACTTCAGAAGGGTGGACTTCGGGCTGTTCAGGAGTCTGGTTAACAGAGTCCCTTGGGAGGCAGTCCTGAAGGGCAAAGGAGTCCAGGAAGGCTGGACGTTATTCAAGGAGGAAATCTCAAAGGCACAGGAGAAGGCTGTCCCCATGTGCCGCAAGTCGAGCAGGCGGGGGAGAAGACCGGCCTGGCTGAACAGAGAGCTTTGGCTGGAACTCAGGAAAAAAAGGAGAGCTTACCGCCTTTGGAAGAAGGGGCAGGCGACACAGGAGGACTACAAGGATGTTGTGAGGATATGCAGGGAGAAGATCAGAAAGGCGAAGGCCCAGCTGGAACTTAAACTGGCCACTGCCGTTAAAGACAACAAAAAAAGTTTTTATAAATATATCAGTGACAAAAGGAGGGCCAGGGAGAATCTCCCTCCTTTGTTGGATGCAGAAGGTAACTTTGCCACGAAGGATGAGGAGAAGGCAGAGGTACTTAATGCCTTCTTTGCCTCAGTCTTTAATAGTCAGACTGGTCATCCTCGGGGTTTTCAGGCCCCTGAGCTGGGAGATGGAGATAGGATGCAGAATGAAGCCCCAGTTGTCGAAGAGGTGGCAGTCACTGACCTGCTCCTCTACCTGGATGCCCACAAGTCTATGGGGCCAGATGGGATCCACCCGAGGATACTGAGGGAGCTGGCAGAGGAGCTGGCCAAGCCACTCTCCATCATTTATCAGCAGTCCTGGTCAACCAGGGAGGTCCCAGATGACTGGAAGTTAGCAAATGTGACACTCATCTACAAGAAGGGTCAGAAGGAGGATCTGGGGAACTACAGGCCTGTCAGCCTGACCTCGGTGCCAGGAAAGGTCATGGAGCAGATCATCCTGAGTGCCATTATGAAGAAAGTGCAGGACAACCAAGGGATCAGGCCCAGCCAGCATGGGTTTATGAAAGGGAGATCCTGCTTCACTAACCTGGTCTCCTTCTATGACAAGGTGACCCGCTTAGTGGATGAGGGGAAGGCTGTGGATGTTGTCTACCTGGACTTTAGTAAGGCCTTTGACACTGTCTCCCACAGCATTCTCCTGGAGAAGCTGGCTGCACACGGCTTGGATAAGGGCACTCTGCGCTGGGTTAAAAACTGGCTGGACAGCCAAGCCCAAAGAAAGTGGTGGTGAATGGAGTCAAATCCAGTTGGCGGCCAGTCACGAGTGGTGTTCCCCAGGGCTCAGTGTTGGGGCCGGTCCTGTTCAATATCTTCATTGATGATCTGGATGAGGGGATTGAGTGCACCCTCAGGAAGTTTGCAGATGACACCAAGCTGGGTGGAAGTGTCGATCTGCTGGAGGGTAGGAAGGCCCTGCAGAGGGACCTGGACAGGCTGGATCGATGGGCCGGGGCCAACTGCATGAGAGTCAACAAGGCTAAGTGCTGGGTCCTGCACTTGGGTCATAACAACCCCATGCAATGCTACAGGCTAGGGGAGGAGTGGCTGGAGAGCTGCCTGGCAGAAAAGGACCTGGGGATGTTGGTTGACAGCCGCCTGAACATGAGCCAGCAGTGTGCTCAGGTGGCCAAGAGGGCCAATGGCATCCTGGCTTGTATCAGGAATAGTGTGGCCAGCAGGACCAGGGAGGTGATAGTGCCCCTGTACTCGGCATTGGTGAGGCCACACCCCGAGTACTGTGTTCAGTTTTGGGCCCCTCACTACAAGAAGGACATCAAGGTGCTGGAGCGTGTCCAAAGAAGGGCAATGAAGTTGGTGAAGGGTCTAGAGCACAAGTCTTATGAGGAGTGGCTGAGGGAGCTGGGATTGTTTAGTCTGGAGAAGAGGAGGCTGAGGGGAGACCTTATTGCTCTCTACAACTACCTGAAAGGAGGTTGTAGTGAGGTGGGGGTCGGTCTCTTCTCCCTAGTAACAAGCGATAGGACGAGAGGAAACGCCCTCAAGCTGCGCCGGGGGAGGTTTAGGTTGGATATTAGGAAAAAATTCTTCACTGAAAGCGTGGTCAAGCATTGGAACAGGCTACCCAGGGAAGTGGTTGAGTCTCCATCCCTGGAGGTATTTAAAGGATGGGTAGACGTGGTGCTTGAGGATATGGTATAGTGATGGACTTGGCAGTGCTAGGTTAACTGTTGGACTCGATGATCTTAAGGGTCTTTTCCAACCTTAACGATTCTATGATTCTAAGATCACTAGGATAGTGTCTAATTACTGCCTGCTGGCTCTTGAGTTGGTAATTCTTAATCAATATCAACCAACTTAAAACAGGAACAATACAATATTTTTCAAAACTTGACTACAGATGGTTCCTAACTCTCTGCATTAACCTCTAAGTCTGACACTTTTCAAGATGTAGCTATGCATGTAAGTAAGAAATTTTTCAGTCTTGGTAGCTCATTATAATAGAGGAGCTCTTAATACTTCTTACAGATAGTGGTGAAGGCCTGTCAAGTAAGACCTATTAGATGCACTATAGTATTTTGCACAAGTAGTCAACACACTGAAGAATCATTATAATTATTTTGGTGTTAAAACAAAAAGTTGGGCCAAGTAAAAGCAGAAGTGGATGAGTGGCTTGCTAGTGCCAAAATGGTTGCTTAGTTACTGTTTACTTTGAACTAAAATATGGTACAACTGAAATAAAAATTAAAAAAAAAAGCGCAGGTATTTGAACTACTTAACAAAAGATACTAAAATTTGAAGTTAACTCCCCCCCCCCCCCCCAGTAACTCTGCATATCCATCTTGGGGAAAATAAATAGCAATGTTATGTAATATTCTTTAACCTGTTTCTCCACAGATAGCTCCCCATACAACTAATAGTTACCATGAGCTGACAAGTTTATGATATTTGACTGCCTTCTTCATTACATGATTTAATCAGAAGTTAAATATCATAAAGGAAATTAATTTGGTTACCCACTTCGTTTTTATTTTCCAAGAAGTGATTCGATCCCAGATACAGCTATATTTTTGCTTATGTTGGTCTCAGTTTCCAAAGATTACCCTCACAACTAACAGGAACTGAACAAGATCAAAGCAGAGGCCAATAAGTGTGATATTGTGGCAGGAGTTTGTTACAGACAGTGTGAGGAAGCAGACAAAGCCTTCCTTAAGCAACTCGAGGAACTTTACAGATCACAGATCAAGGGCAAGAAGAGCTTCTATTACCACTTTAATAGTAAAAGACTGAACAAGGAGAAGGTGGACCTATTGCTGAATGGGATGAGTGATCTAGTGACAGTGGACATAAATGAGGATGAGGTACTCAGTGCCTTCTTGGCCTCAATCTGCACCAACGAAGTCTCCCAGGCCTCTGTGCTTAGAGACAGGGTTCAAGAAAAACTACCAACAATGGATGAGGATTGAATCAGGAATTATTTCAGAGAACTTAATCTGTACAAATCCATGGGACCAGATGGGCTGCATCCAAGGGTGCTGAGAGAACTGGTTGGTTTCATAGTGAGGCCGTTCTCTTATCAGCTTTGAAAAGTCATGAAGATCAGGGGAATTCCCTGATGATTAGAGAAGGACAAATGTTGCATTCCTCTTGAAAAAAAAAAAAAAAGCCAGAAGTTCAACCCAGGGAACTTCAGTTCCTGGGAAAATCATAAAGAAAGTCCTCTTGGAACATGTTTTTGGGCACATGAAGTAGAAGGTGATTGGGAACAGTCAGCATGCATTTACCAAGGGGCCTGACCAACCTAATTGCATTCTGTGATAAAATGGCAGAATTTGTGGATGAAGGGAGAGCAATGGATGTCATTTACCTTGACTTTAGAAGGGCTTTCAATACTGTATCCCACAATATTCTTGTATCCAAGTTGGGATAGTCTGGATGGGTGGACAACTAGATGGGTTTAAAAACTAGTTGGGTGACTGAGCTCAGAGAGTGGTGGTTAATGGGTTCTACTCTACCGAGATGCCTGTGGTGTACTGCAGCGCTCTATCCTGGGACCTATCCTGTTTAAAATCTTTATCAAACACCTGGAGGAGGTGATGCATCTTGCTCTTGTTAAGTTTGCAGGAGTTGGGAGGATGAAGTAAACACAATCAAGGGCAGGGCTGCCATTCAGAGAGATCTAGACAGGTTGGAAGAATGGGCTGACAGGAACTTAATTTAATTCAACAAGGACAAATGCCAAGTCCTGCACCTAGGGAAGAAGAACCCCTGCCATCAGTATCATCTGGGGACTGGCTGGGGAGCAGCTCTGCCAAAAAGGACCAGAGGATCAAGGAAAACAGCAAGCTGAATGAGCCAGAACTGTGCCCTGGCAGCAAAGGTGGCTAGCAGTATCCTGGGCTGTATTACCAGGAGCATAGTTAGTAGACTGAGGGAAGTGATTATTCTCCTTTACTTGGTGCTCATTAGATCACATCTAGAATGCTGTGTCAAATTTTGGGCACCCCAGTACAAGAAAGTAATGATAAAGTGGATCAAATTCAGAAGAGGGCCACCAAGATGTCAGGGGGCTGGAGTACTTGCACTATAAGGAGAGGCTGAGGGAACTGTGCTTGTTCAGCCTGGAGGAAGGAAGGCTGCAGGGGCACCTAATAGCAGCCCCCCAGTACCTATGAGAAGGCTATCAATAACACAGAGCCAGGCTCTTCACAGTGTTGCATAGTGGGAAGATGACACAATGGGCACAAATTGAAACAAGCAAGGTTCACGCTGGTTATAAGGAAACTGTTTTTCACTATGAGGACAGTCAAGCAGTGGAACAGGGGCCCTGAGAAGTTGTGCAGTCTCCAGTCTTGGAGGTTTTCAAGCCCTGACTAGAGAAAACCCTGAGCAAGCTGGTCTGAATTCAGTGTTGACCCTGCTTTAAGCAGGAGGTTGGACTAGAGATCTCCAGAAGTCCCTTCCAACTTGAATGGTTCTTTTTTTTTTTTTTTTTCTTCTAGCCTGAGAAGAGTTTCTCTGTGAAGAAGTGGAACTGCCAAAAGAAAAGACACCTAAACACAGTGTTGAGTTTGGAAGGCAGCCATTGCATTCTCTTGTTTAGCCTTCTCCCAGTGCCTGCATCAGGAACAATGCAGGGATTTAAAGAAGCAACCTGAGTGTGTTTGTGTCCTAAGCAGGAACAGGCTTTCAAGCTCTGCTGTGTAGATTGCCACCAGCTCCTCAGCAGCAGGTACTGCAGAGCTCACTGCCTGAGTGGATGAGAGAAAGTGACCAAGGGATCAGAAGCTAGGATTCCAGGCAGCTTGCAGAAGACTGCCATGTGCTGTTATTCTCCCTACTCCTGTCCAGTCATTGCCTACTCCGCAGCATGGCTGAACGTCTCTCCTGCAGTTCCCACTGAGGAGCGTGTCCCAAAATGCCATTCCCAGTCTGGAGTGCGGGGACAAATTGATGAAACCCGGCTACCATACACCACCAACCCTCGCCACTTCCGGGTGCTCCCCGCCTCCCTCTGCGCTGCTGTGACAGTCTAGGACACTCATGCTCCAGAGGCAGCAGCAGTCCAGCCTGGCGCGATCTTCACCACTGGTGGGAATCCTTATGAGACAGGAATGAGGGACAAGGGGCCGCACATGGTGGCCCCGCCACAGCAGAGAGATGCGAGCAGCAGCACACCCTCTCCCCAGTGACTCACCTGTTGTGTCTTCCATGCCACCTGAAAAAACAATTTGGAGGTAAAAGTTGCCACTGCTGCCGACCAAACTGGATGCTGCATCCACCACCTCACATTCTCGATGACATAGGAAGTGCAGCACAGAAACCCAACTCGTGTCAACTACACGTGACCAAGAGAAAGAGCAGCTGGGAGGAGTAAGCCCCACATCTCTCCTTTCCTCAGCTAATCAATCACAGAGCTGACTGGGTACAGCCTCGCTCCAGAAGGGCTTTGTGGGTGTCATGATACTCCTTATGCTTGGTGAGCTGTGCTTGTGGAAGGATACATATCAGGGTAAAATATGCTGCGCAACAGCAGCTGGAAGAGAGGGGTGAGAATACGTGAGAGGAACAACTCTGCAGACACCAAGGGCAGTGAAGAAGGAGGGGGAGGAGGTGCTCCAGGCACCAGAGCAGAGATTCCCCTGCAGCCCATGGTGAAGAACATGGTGAGGCAGGCTGTCCCCCTGCAGCCCATGGAGGTCCATGGTGGAACAGATATCCGCCCTGCAGCCCGTGGAGGACCCCACACGAGCAGGTGGATGTGCCCTGAAGGAAGCTGCAGCCCATGGAGAGAAGCCCATGCAGGAGCAGGTTTTCTGGCAGGTTCTGTGACCCTGTGGGGGATCCATGCTGGAGCAGTCTGCTCCTGAAGGACTGCACCCCATGGAAAGGACCCATGCTGGAGCAGTTCGTGAAGAACTGCAGCCCATGGGAAGGACCCACATTGGAGAAGTTCCTGAAGGACTGTATCCCGTGGGAGGGACCCCACGCTGGAGCAGGGGAAGAGCGTGAGGTGGAAGGAGCCACAGACATGAAATGTTATGAACTGACCACAACCCCCATTCCCCATCATCCTGTGCTGCTTCAGGGGGGGTAGAAGAGTTGGCATTGAAGCTGAGCCTGGGAAGAAGCGAGGGGTGGGAGGGAAGGTGTTTTTAGATTTGTTCTTATTTCTCATTATCCTGCTCTGTTAATTAATTGACAGTAAATTAAATTAATTTTCCCAAGCTGAGTCTGTTTTGCCTGTGATGGTAATTGGCAAATAATCTCCCTGTCCTTATTTCTCTCTCTTCTCCAGGATGAACAGGCCCAGTTCTCTCAGCTTCTCCTTGGATGTCATGTTCTCCAGCCCCCAACCAGCTTGGTGGCCCTCTGCTAGACTTATTCCAGTGTGTCACTATCCTTCTTTTACTGGGGAGCCCAAAACTGGACACAGTACTGCAGATGCAGTCTCAAAAGTGCCGAATAAAGGGGAAGGATCGCTTCCCTGGACCTGCTGGCTGTGCTTTTGCTAATACAGCTCAAGATGCAGTTGGTCGTCTTTGCTGCAAGGGCACACTGCTGACTCATCATCAACTTGTTGTCCACCAGGACCCCCAGATCCTTTTCTGTGGAGCTGCTTCCCACACAGTTGGCCTCTGGCTTATATTGTTGCATAGTGTTATTTCATTCCAGATGCAGGACTTCGGATCTGCTCGTGTTGACCTTCATGAAGTTCCAGTCATCCCATTTCTCCAACCTGTCCAGGTCCCCTCTGAATGGCAGCCCTGACCTCCAGCATACTGACCACTCCCCCCAATTTGGTGTCATCCACAAACTTGCTGAGAGTGCACTCCATCCCATCGTCCAAATCATTAATGAAGACATTAAATACCAGTATTGGTCCCAGTACCGATCCCTGAGGGACCCCGCTAGTTACTGGCCCCCAGCTGGGCTTTGTACCACTGATCACAACTCTTTGAGCTCAGCAGTCCAGTTAATTTTCCATCCACCTTATTATCCACTTATCAAGCCCACATCCCAACAATTTGGAGATAAAAAGACTATAGGAGACTATGTCAAAGGCCTTGCTAAAGTCAAGGTATACAACATCCACTGCCTTCTGCTCTTCCACAGCACCAGTCACCTCATTACAGAAAGCAATGAGATTGGTCAGGCATGATTTGCCCTTGCTAAAGCCATGTTGGCTGCTCCCAATCACCTTCTTGTCTTTCAATCTCTTTAGAAATGGCTTCTAAGAGGATTTGCTCCATAATCTTCCTGGGAAAAGAGAGTAAGGCTGACCAGCCTGTAGTTCCCTGGATACTCCTTCTTGTCCTTCTTGAAAATGGGAGTGATGTTTTCCCTGTTCCAGCCATCAGGAACCTCCCCCAATTGCCATCATAACCTTTCAAAGATGATAGACAGCGGCCTCCCAATAATATTGGCCAGCTCCTTCAGCACGCTTGGATGCATCCCATCTGGTCTCATGGACTCATATATATCCAATTGGCTTAAGTGCTCCCTAACTCTTTCTTCCTGTACTGTGCTACCGTTTCACTCCCCCAAACCGTGCTAGCTGGTTCAGGGACCCAAGAGCAGACCTTACCAGTAAAAAATGAAGCAAAAAAAGCATTGAGTAACTTGACTTTTATGATGTCCTTGATCACTAGGTCCCCTGCCCCACTGAGCAATGGGCCCACTGTGAAGAAAAGTACAAACTTATATCACTTAATAGGATTAACCTTACCCTAGTTTCAGTGAGCTTTCCAAGAACTCAAGGAGGGAAGACACTGAAGCATGAAAGCTCAGCTAGTTACGACAACCTTGCCCAATAACAAACCCATGGAAACTGGTTCTGAGCATGTAGCAGACAAAGGATGAAAACCAGCCCAGACCACTGTCTCTGATCACACAGCCATGTGAAGGATCGGTCAACTATAGATAAGCTTAGGACCGTAATTGGGAGATAGCCCACCTGTATATTCTATATAACCTGTGTGTTACTTATGATTAGGGTCCCTCAGAACTAGGCTGGGGCACCACATGCGCATTGCAGTAAAGAATTTCCCTTTGGAATTCTATACTTAAGGGTGTCTGCATCTCCTTCCTTGGTCAGCAATAAAGAATCCTGCTACAGTTTTGGCACCCCAGAAGGGACTTTGCCGACTCGCTTGAATCCACCAGCCGCTATGATCCCCTGCGAGTCAACAACCCACTGATGGCAAAAGGCGAGTTCACCCGGGGAACTTGAGTGCAAGGGGTAGCAGTTGGACAAATCATTTTTTTGCGGTGAGGTGAGAGTTAATAAATAATGGGGACCGGACACAGTATAGTGAAAGGAACACCTTTAGGTGAATTGCTAACCAATTGGTGGAAAACAGATGGAAGCCAGGAGTTATCTAAGAAAAGGGCACTGGAATTGCATCAGGATACCTGGCCCACATTGACCACCCCTGGAATTGCAAACCAACGGTGGCCTGAGGTGGGCAGTTTTGATTATGATAGGCTGCATTTTTTGCAGCTCAAATTGGATGAACAGTTCCCAGGGCAAATGCATTATTAGTATGTTTGGAATAATTATGTCTGGCAATGGAAACTTCCCCCTCTGAAAGGGAACCAATCTCGATGCAAGAGTGTGAGGAGGAAGGAGCCAGAGACAAAATGTTATGAACTGACCGCAACCCCCATTCCCCATCACCCTGGGCCGCTCGGGGAGAGGAGGAGGTAGAAGAGCCAGGAGTGAATCTGAGCCTGGGAAGAAGGGGTGGGGGGAAGGTGTTTTTAGATTTGTTCTTATTTCTCATTGTCCTGCTCTGTTACAATTGACATTAAATTAATTTCCCCAAGTCAAGTCTGTTTTGTACATGATGGTAATTGGTAAGCAATCTCCCTGCCTTTATCTTGACCCATGAGCTTTTCATTGTATTTTCTCCCCATCCTGTTGATAGAGAGAGAGAGTGACAGAACAGCTTGGTGGGCACCTTGCAGCCAGCCAAGGTCAACCCACCACAGACATCCCTGGCAAATAGCCAATACTTGGATACATGTCAATATTAACTTTTGGCTTCTTAGCTTAAGTTACATTTTACAAAAATATTAGAACACTCTTCTACTGTGCTTAATGTTTGTGCTAGAAATAACACAGCTCAAAAGAAAGTTCCCGTCAAGTCTGAAGTAGATGGTTAAATCCAGATAATAGTCAGTGATAAAAGCACTATTTAAAAATATCCTTCCAATTGTTTTGGGGATTTTTTTTTTTTAATAAGCAAGCAGGTGGGAGAGGAGAGTGAACCTTAAGGTTTGTGGTTTGGGTTTGCTGGGGGTTTTTTTGGCATTTTCAGTAAGTTACATCACTTCAAAATAAGGAGCTAGATATATCAACGGCTCTAAGGGTGTACTCAGACTGAACATGAACCAGAACTTCTAGAAATAATTTTAACCACCATTTAACTGATTTGCTCCATCTAACCAAAACCTCAGTGCATGAATGTGACACCTTCATTTTGCCTACGATACTAAGTGACAGGCATTATAGGACTTTTATTTCATGTCTGAGAAATATAGCAAAGCAACAGCTAGCGGCTTTAGTGCCTGACATTCAAGTTTGCACACTACACTTGCAGTGTTTGCTTAGTGTGGTTTTATGCATAGTTCAACATGTACAAGTTTTCTCCTGTATTGGAGAGGATGAGTTACCACTTGCTTAAGAATCAGAGGAGATAGATAAACTGAGCTGCTGAAGCTGCTCCTGGTTGCAGCAACCCTCCAATGAAGGACAAGAGTTTTCCATGTGGCTCAGAAAGTGTCCAATGTTTTATCACCATCTGAAAAGTACCGCAAATAGATACTCCAACCTGCCGTGAGACCAACTTGCTAGTAAAAAACAACAGTACAGTCTGTTAGCCACAGAAAGCATGTTGAGAGGGTATTCACAAAAAGCTTTTTTTTTTTTTTTTAAAAAAAAGGACACACTTGGCTGTCTGAGGCAACCAAAGCCAATTGCGATGGCAAGGTGCATGCCCATCTCCTTAGGCTCTTTGTCTTCCAGATCACTTATCTCCAACCCTATCATGCACCTCGCTCATAGTATCACACTTGAATATTTCAGTCTCTTACCATATGTCTTGCTTTCAACTCCTGCATTTTGATGTGCCTTGCCAGTTAAGATGTTTCCTGTTATAATTATAACTAGAACGTGAAACAGTCTCACAGACTGTGATGCTGAACACTGGTGCTTGCTAATTCTTTTCCAATGCCTTTATCACTTGAGCTTCAAAGTCAGTACTATAACCTTTATATGAGTCAGTCTCTAGAAAGACCCGACATAAGCTTTTCTAGTCTGTTATATGAAAGCACAATGTTTGTTAGGTGTCAATAGAAAACTGGAAATGAAGTCATTAGATTCCATTCTTGAATTTAGGAAGATAGCAAAACATACCTGGATACAAGAAACTAGCTATTCACAAGAACAGGATATCTTGTTTGATAAGACAGAGGGATATAAAAGAAGAAATTCAGTTAGGTAGTAACACTTATTTTAGAAGGAGAAAAAGCAGGGTATTGTCTATTGATTGCCACACAGAACTGGCAATAAAGCCAAAGAAGGGCATAAAAGCATAAGCTGCTACCAATGAGCATTAATCTGAATTTACAGTTTCCACATTATTAGCCCAGGAAACTGTCCTTTGGGGTTCATGGTATTCTGGTAGTCTTTGCTATTAGCCATCTTCCCCACAGGAGGGGATCCGACTTTAAAAAAAGAAAACTCAGTTGCCAGCTTTTCCTGTCTCAGAACAATCCTCTGTTCATGAATGAAATCACAAATGATGAGTGAAGCTAAAGGTCTGCATGTAAGCATCCAAAGGGAAAGAGCAACCATAGACATCTCAGCATGATGCTTGCCTCAATACAGCATTAATTTCTAAATGTAACAGTTAAACTTAATTGTTTACTGAAAGCTCAAGAATCTTAACTCCTCTCTCAGCCCTCCTTGATTCTGAAGATGCCTTTCCCTACACTTTTAAAACACCACTTGGATGAAACTAGAGTTTAACTCCATATGGGGGGAGGGGTCTTTTCCCAGAAAAATTTAGATTATGATAACAAATGTCAGTTGTGCCACCTGCACAGAGACTACATCAGTTTTCAACATGGGTTTTAAGATCCAAACTAGATCCACATAATGGATTGACACCCTGCCCCATTACCAATATCGGCAGGGTAGACAGACTGCCAACACCCTTCCCCCAACCGACATCGGCAGCAGCATAGGCAGGTTGCCGCCCACATTATCCATGTAAGGTATGATTCTCTCAAATCACTCTGCCATTGGTGGAGCCAAGGGGCGGCACGACTCTCACCTGCATTCAAAAGGCATTTGCCCGGTTGGCTGTTGCTGCCAGATGACCTGTACACCAAGTGTCCCCGGCAGTCCACCAGAGCTATGGCATTGCTTATGATCCTGTGTTTGCTATTGGTGAGTTGCTGTATGGGCGCGTTGTTGCTTGTCTTTCCTACTGCCTCAATAAAGCTTTGTTTTAGAACATGTTGTCAGACTCAGTGTTTGGACCACATTATTGGCATCACAAACAGGATAAGAGTCTTTCTGACAACTACTGGAGGCTTTAGGAAAGGAGCAAGTTTGGAGCTCCCCCCAATGGGAGGACGATTGGGTGCAAGATAATTGAACAGATCCCCAGGCTATGAGGGATGAATTTGAATTGTGGCATAAGGCCAGTCATTGCAAACAAGGAAAGGGCAAGGGAGCCTTAATCGGCCTCCTGAGTTGTGCCCTCAACATTGCCTGGGCTGAAGTTACTGGGCTGCATGGTGCCCTCAAACAGGCAGGAGAAGCTAAACAAGGGGCCAAGAGGGATGAGCAAAAGTTAGCCTCCTTGGCTCAGCAGGCCCTTGAGGCCTGGAGAGATCATCCCAGTACAATGACCCAAGTTAGGGCCACTATCTACCAGGACGATAAGGATGATAATTGGGACAGGGACATTTTTGGCCACAGACCAGACCCTGACCCCCTTCCCAACCCTACAGGGGAAGGCTGGGTGGAGTGGCTCGGGAATCTCTGGCGCACTGGGGCAGCTCTAACTTACCTCAGTGAAGGGAACCATGGGCATAGGAGCTCTGCACACCCTGGCTGCAGGGGTGGGTGCTGTGGCAATGGCTTCTGTGCCCTGCAGTCAGATACAGAGGAATCCTCACCTGGGCAGAGGACAGGGCACCTCCACCATCCAGACAGAAAGGCTCAGGCAGCTCCTGCTGGAAACTGGGTTTACCCCTCCCAACAAATTAATAAATTGCTGAATAATGTTTTGTTACAGCTTTTGAATGGCCATCAGCAGGTGGCAGTCTTGCAGTGCCTCCTGGCATGCCAGTGTTAACCCCTTAGCATCCCCTCCCCCCCAAAGGCACTGCCAGACAACTGGTGGGCAGGTGTCCACTGCCAGATGGAGATCTGCCTCCTAGCCCTGTTTTCTGGCATACCCTTTTTGCTTACCCCATGTCCTAGCCCCAATTAGAAGTTGTCATGAATGACTGGCACTCAGTCACTGTTGTTGCGGACACTGGGGACCAAATCTCGATGTTAGACCCACAGACCACCCCTTCAGGCTGTCCTAGAAGCAATTTTGTATTTCAGGAAGTGATAATGTCCATGATGAGACCAGAGCCGCTGACTCAGCCTGGCTACTGGACCCATCTGTGTACTGGTTTTGGCTAGGATAGAGTTAATTTTCTTCTTAGTAGCTTGTATGGTGCTATGTTTTGGATTTGTAATGAAAACAGTGTTGATAACACACTGATGTTTTAGCTGTTGCTGAACAGTGCTTACACAGAGTCAAGGCATCTCACCCTGCTTCTCACACTGCCCTACCAGCAAGTAGGCTGGGGGTGGGGGGCTCACCTTCAGAGTTATGGCATTTGTCTTCTCAAGTAACCATTACGCGTGATGAAGCCCTGCTTTCCTGGAGACAGTTAAACACCTGCCTGCCAATGGGAAGTAGTGAATGAATTCCTTGCTTTGCTTTGCTTACACACGCAGCTTTTGCTTTACCTATTAAGCTGTCTTTCTCTCAAACCATGAGTTTTCTCACTTTTACCCTTCTGATTCTCTCCCTCATCCCACTGGGTGGGGGAGTGAGCAAGTGGCTGTGCAGTGCTTAGCTGCCTACTGGGGTTAAACCACAACAACCTGGAAAAATCCTGCTGCTACATTGCATTCATTTTACTTGTACTACTGTTGGTTATTCTGTACAAGAACCAATTCTGAATATGCTGTGGATACTGTTCTTAGGGACAGTCCACCAGGGCCTTGCTGGTTGGGATTTTAACTTGTTAATTCACACATCTCAGGTGCTGGCAAATGTTAGAAAGGAAACTTATTGTGGGTTTTGTACACAACATCCTGCATCTGACCACCAAGGAGTTCCTATGGTGGGAATGCTAGTATTGGTGGAATTGTGGGTCCATGCACCTAAAACTTTTGTCAGATGTTACTCTATTCAGGCTAATCTCTCAACCACTGACTACTCACTGCTGCCTTGGTAAAGAACGGATCAGAATTCTACATCCTCCAGAACTTTATGGGCTATGATCCATCCCGTGATCAGCTACAAACCACGTGGCAGTGTCTATCCTATACCATGCAAACCTACCGTGCCAATATTGACAATTGCCTGAAAGACACCACTCGCTGCAGCGACCCTAGCACAATGGGCGCCCTCGGCCTATACTGGCTGTGCAGCAATCATGCCATGAAAAAACCTCACATGGAGGTGGGAAGGTACCTGCACACTTGGACAAATAGTGCCTGGGATGCATGTTGAAGAAAACCTTGACACGGCCCATGCCCACAATTGCCCTGATGCCCTGCAACATCAGCGTAGATCAGCCCTTTGGTAGAGCAAAGACCTGGATTTCACCAATTTACCTGGGTCCTCCTTTCTCAGCTAGGGGTCTCCGAGCTGGAGAAAGCAACTGTCAATCTCTGCTACCCTGGAAAAATATAGAAAACATAACAATTGATGCTATCCAGGCGCTGCAGTAAGAAATCACTCAAGTATCGCAGACTACCATTCAAAACCATCTAGCCTTAAGACTACTTGCTGGCTGCACAAGGTGGCATTCGCACATTAGTAAATACTACCTGCTGTGTCTATGTCAACCAAGATCAGTGCATTGAGACTGACCTTAAGAAAATCCAGGCACAACTAAAGCCCTTGCATCAGGTGACAACTGAAAATACTCATTGGGGAATTGGCAAATTGTGATCATGGCTTACCTCTTGGTTCCCAGATCTCAGGGTAGTTGTCAAAAGATTTTGGCTGTACCTTTTGTAATTAGCTTGTTTATTGTTATTGTTTATGTTTTGTTTCATATCACTGGATGGGGTTGTAGATTGTGCTGTAAAGTATTTTCCCAGTCGAGGTCAAGCCACTCCCTGACCCAGGTTTGGGGCCACTAGATATAAGCGGATACTAACTCTGAATTGTAATCTCTTGTAGCAATTGGGAAGATGCCATAGTAATCACCTCCCGGATACCCATGCAACTGATACTTGATAGAGGCAATTCTACAGTACCCATCTCGTGATGCACCAGCTTTTGACCTCTGACTATGTAACTTATACTCTGCAGGTGTCAGGACACCAACCTCACCTAGCTTATTATATAGCTAATGACCCACCAAAATAACACCCTAGCCTATAATTCTGCATGAAGTGATGCTTTGAGAGAATCAAGGGGTGGAAGTGACACCCTGCCCCTTGACCAATATTGGCAGTACAGACAGACTGCCAACACCTTCCCCCCAACCAACATCAGCAGCGTAGGCAGGATGCAGCCCACATTATTCATATAAGGTACAATTCTCTCAAATCACTCTGCCATTGGTGGAGCCAAGGGGCGGCACGATTCTCACCTGCATTCAAAAGACATTTGCATGATTGACTGTTACTGACAGACAACCTGGACACCAAATGTCCCTGGCAGTCCAATGGAGCCATGGCATCGCTTATGAGCCTGTGTTTGCTATTGATGATTGGGTGAGTCACTGCATGGGCACATTGTTGCTCATCTTTCCTACTGCCTCAATAAAGCTTTGTTTTATAACGTGTTGTCAGACTCCATTACTGTTCGGACCATATGGATTCAAACAGATAATACTGCATTTCATTTGAGACTTATCATTATTATTTGCTTTTGGTCTTCTCAAACTCATTTGAATGTAAGTAATTTCAAAAACTCATCTTCTGACAATGACTTGGAACATTAAAAGCTTGTTATACAATCTTTACATCAATCTATTGTACTGTTCTAGACATTTTAACACATACTGAGGAATAGAAAAAACAACCACCAAAGTCATATTTTTCAAATAATGGTTTATCAGTCACACAAGAGCTTTAATTCAATGTATGTTCCAATAATTAAATTATTTCTGAACAATTTTAAATGGATGGGAAGAAAAATTAAGTGGCTTTTTTTCCTCAGTTCAAAAATAGTAACTTTTCCTCCATTTTTACACCAGTCCACATTACCTTTGCTTTGTTATTTATCAGTTTATAAAAGAGTACAACAGCAGCAGCATGATTACCAGCTTGACCTTGTTAGCATGAATGAAGTAGTCATGGCTAATCATGTCAACATGACAGAGATAATACATATTTATAACAGCCAGCTATAATTTGCACAGCTCTTGTATGCTGACAGTATAGATAACATTTCTCCATTTGATTAAACATTATCCTCCACAACATAAACTATTATGAGCAATTCAATAATGACAAGTACAAAAAAAGTAGTTCTTCCTAAGGTGTCACAAAAAAAAAAAACAACCAAAAAACAATCAATCAATCCAAACTTTAAGAATTTCAAATAATTAAACTAATTTTTGGAGGAGAAAGACTAATTGTTCACCTCTCAGCATATTCAAAAACAGATGGAGAAACTGAAGAATCAAGTCATAGATGTTTTAGATCAACTTGGACATTCAAATTTAATGTATAGCTCTCTTCAGGGTTACATCTACATTTCATCCTTACATAATTACTAAATAGAACTATATAATATATTCAGCACTATATTTTATACAACTATCATCATCATCTGCAAAGCAAACAAGTTCTACAGGTTGGGGTTTTTTGCGCTTCTTTTTATAAGCATTATAAGCTCAGAGTAAGATTTTTCAGCAAGATCTGAAGCAGAGGCAAAATATCAGTTTCAGTTCACTAGTTTGTTTTGGGGTTGGTTTTTGTTTTTTTCCTCTTTTGTTTAAGTGCTAAATGGTATTGAATACTTCACTCTCTCTTGGTTTTGGATTTGCAAGACAACTGATGGTTTGAACACAATAATCGTACACAGCAAGAAAAAAAAAGACAAACAAAAAACAAACCAAACTTTGAATCTACCAAGAGGAAACCTGAACAACAACATAAGTATACAATAAAAAATATAAATAAAGCATCTACTGCTTTCTAGGAATTATGTACTAACCTTCGGTTACTTTTTAACAAATCACATTTGCCATTATCTAAAGAAGTGTTCCTACTTAATTACCATGACTTCAGCAGCATTGGCTGAATGGAGATTCAGTGTTGCAAGCCTCTCATTCATACAATGCTGTCAAAATGAAATCACTAGACCTTCTCACTGTATAGCACCCAGGTATTTTTCAGTATATGTATTGCTAGGTTATTATGCATGTTATACCACTCACAAAGCTATACTAGTGTGGTAACCACCTGGAGGAAGCGGTGAGTGATGTAGTGGGCAACTCCCTGCTATGGGGCAGAGACACCCATCTGCCAACCTGACCTGTTAGCTAGAGAAGTTTGCTGCTTGCCAGGGGCCCAGATCCGGGATGTCACGGAGAGACTGTCAAAACTTGTCTGACCCTCTGACTATCACTTAGCTGTTGCTGATGTTCAAAAAGCTGCCTATATGAAAGGTGTTTTCATAACTTGCATTCTCCCTGTAAGTCAGAATCTACAAGTTTGCTAAAGATAAACCTCGGAGCTAGGAGCTTTTTCCCCAGTGACCTGTCCTTTTACCTTTTCCCCAGAGGCACGCACATGCTTATGAAAGACAGTCTACAAGAGCATCACTCCCATCCCATGCAACTGCTCAGGTGGAAATTTCATTCAAGCCCAGCTGAACTACCACCACAAACTCCAAATTAAAGGAACAAAGTGCTACAGAAGACTGCAAGGAAAACAAGGACTTCACAGCAACCCAAGGAAATGCAAGGGGAGGATACCAGAGAGCAAGATACAACCCCACTCCCTACCTGATCCGCCTCTGTGTTACTCACCTCCCAGATCATGCGCAGAAGACACGCGCCCCACTCCCCCTACCGTCAGCTGAATAGCCAAATTAACGATAAACCACCCGCCGACACCCCCATCCCCTTCACATTTACCAACGTCCGCGATTCAGGCGCGCGCGCACCCCCCCCCACCCCCCCCAACACAACCAGCTGCCTCTCACAGCTACCACTAGCTGCCGCCCGTCTACCTTACCTGCAGTCCCCCAACCCACTTCTCTTTATATCCAGGTGGAAGAATTTCCAGAGCATGAAAAGGGCCAAAAATAACTATTATTTTCAACCCAAGCAACTCTGTCTCCAGCTCGTTCTAATCCCTTCCCCCCCCTCCCCCGCAGCCGCCTCACTGGCACCCGGAAATAGCGTCATCGTACCACGACCCACTCAGTGCAGAAGAGCGCAGATGACTAAAAGAAAGCATCAAAATCCATGGGGATACGAAACCACCAGCCAATCACAGAACCTCATCCACTGCCCTATGGTGCCCTAACACACGTGATCAGCCAATCAGTAACGTTACCAGTCATTACTGGTACACCCTGGGGGGCTGCTGGAGGTTTATCAATTAGCTGTGCGTTCTTCCCTTCCTCTTTGGTTGCGGGAAGAAAGTTTGTGAATATCTCTTTTTGGTTCAGTTATTAGCTGCATCCTATTACGTTGGAGGTCCTTGGGCAAGGCAACAACTTTTTATGTAGGTGCAGGGGACTTGGGGTGGGCTGGGTCTCCAGAGCCGAAGAGAGCATGTCAACAGCCAGAGCAGGTCAGTACTGCACAAAATGTGGGACCTTCCTTGGTATCAGCAGTGCTGCTTAAACCTGCCCTTCCTACAGTGAACAATTGGGCTGTAAGCATCTGTGTGTACCAGTTATTGCATGCGACACCCCTCTGGGTTTGTATCACCACATGCTGCTGGGGTCTAGGCTGTACCTTAAGGTCTGAAATTACCCACCCCGCAAGCTGTCACCAAAAGGTGATGCAGTGTTTCCCCCCCCCTCCCCCCAGCTACTGGAGATGCTCACCACTTCCCCTGTGTGTGGTTGCTGCTGCATTTCAGTGGGATCAGTTGAAAACTAATTTGCAAAGAACAGAAAAGGGAAGGTACTTTCAGTTATGTGGACTCCTTGCTCCATCTAAGTGTATGACTACAGGGTGAGCTACAGCTTGCTGATCTGACTGAAAGCAAGTTGCATTTTCTCTGTAGGGTCATTTGCAGTCTGATCTAAATAAGCAGGCAGCCACCCAGGCAGTATCTGGAACCAACCCCAGGAGGGTGCAGGAATGGGTATGGGGTGGATCATCCTGTTGAGGCTCTCAGCTTGAGTAGATGTGAAACCACAGTGCTAGTTCTCCTTGCAGGTAGTGATTGACTCTGTCTCTTATGTTGACCAGATAGCAGAGGGAGTGAAGCATCAATTTCTTGTGAGGGTTTATAGCATTCTCCAAAGATGGACAGTCAGTGGGGTAGGATTCCAGCCTTCCCAGCAAGGCCTCAACCTTTAGCATTCATCCAAATCTTTCTGGCTGTTGTTGCCTTGGTGTTTTGGGGTAGCTGAGATGCAGAGAAAATCTCACTGCACTCTGCTGCCTCTTGGCTTCTTCCCCCGAAGCAAAAGGCTTATTGTTCTGTTGCATGGCATTGCTGGTATTTGAAAAGTGACTGTGGTGGCCCTTGCAAGGCCAGGCTCTCCCCATTCTTGCCAACAGCATGTTTTTCACCTTGTTTTTCAGATGATTGACATTGCCAAGGCCATGAGGTTGAAGGCCTCCAAAACAAAGGAGCCCCTGTGACTTGTGGCCAACCAGGATCACAAGCTGGCCTCATTCTCCCCTTTCCTGTGTACAAGCCATCAGGGAGCCAGTGGAAGCACAAAAAAAATGAGGTAAAATGCCTAAAAAGACTGGGCAGGAATGAAAATGATTCCCATCCCTTGCTACACCCTCCAAAGGCAGAGCATCTAGCAGGACCTTTTGTCTGTTTGATATGACTTTGGTCAGTGTTGGCATGCATTCCATTCAAAACCTGCTCTCAGTATTAGGCTGGGATGGATGTTCACTTCATTGAATAATTTATTTATTTATTTTTTAAATCACAGAATCACAGAATGGTTGAGGTTGGAAGGGACCTCTGGAAGTCATCTTGTCCCACCCCCCTGCTCAAACAGGGCCACCAAGAGCCAGTTGTCCAGGACCATGTCCAGATGGCTTTTGAATATCTCCAAGGATGGAGACTCCACAACCTCTCTGGACAACCTGTTCCAATGCCCAGTCACCCTTACAGTAAAAAGTGTTTCCTGATGTTCAGATGGAACCTCCTGTATTTCAGCTTGTGCCTCTTGTCTTGTCACTGGGCACCACTGAAAAGAGCCTGGCTTTGTCTTCTTTTCACCCTCCCTTCAGATATTTATATCCATTTGTTGCGGAGGAGCACAAAGTCAAATTAGGCAGGTGATGTAACCAAAAATAATATTTATTCTAATCAAAAGTGTTTGGTACTCTGACAAACATTAGTAAACCACAGGGTCAGGATGACAACAGGAATTTAATACTATGCAGCCAACTTAAGAATTCTTAAGCTTCAGAATGATGACTCAAAATGCACAATCACTCACCTAATAAGACAAGGGCTTTTGACCTTGAGGAGTTACCTTGGGCGGTGTCCCAACCCAAGGGGAGAGTCCCCGACTGCAGACCCACTGCTCCGAGGAGGACTGACTCAATTTGCCCCGGCAGGACTCCGTTTATACCCTAGTTGAATCTGACCTGTGGTCATATATGGTCATGTCCATTCCTATTGGCTGAGGGCTCTATCTACCGGCAAATGTGTACGGGACAACAGCCACAATAGGGCAGTAAGGGCGCGAAAAGTAAGAGTGTGAAAAGTAAAGGTGCGAAAAGTAACAAAGGCCCGGTCTTTATCAGGGCAGGTGCACCTGCCGCACAATCCACCCTGTGACCACAGTCATGATTCGACTGGTTTCCTTGGAGTGGTGGTACAGTCACCTTTTGCCTCCAAAGTTAAAAGGGAGCACAGTCTTGGTGAGCTTAATGCTCGTTGTGGGTCATCATTCCTCAGTCATTCTAAGGTTAAATGGGAACATCTAATACACGAACAAGTTTTAAGGGGGTTAGCACGGACTTCACTACGGTGCACTTAATATAGCTTATCACAATACAGATCACAACAACCATAACTACAATCATTATTAAAGATTGGAGGAGGCTAGTTAGCCATCCTGACAGGGAAAACCCAAACATATCAAAACCTTTCCCCAACCAGTTAGTCCTCACTGCAGCAACAATTGCTCCTGAGTCTGTCGCCACTTTCTTCATTTTGTTGATCTGATCCTGAAGCGGCATTGACTCGTTTGGGATGTGGACACAGCACTCGTCCGTTGTCAAGTTCAGGACACCACATACACCCTTCTCTTTTAGCAACATTAAGTCCAATACAGCTTGGTTTTGGATGGTCATTTTACTGGCATGTAGCAATTGTTGGTTCAGGAGCCCCAGACTATCAGACGTAGTGTTGGCTGCGACTGATACTTGTAGGCCTAGTTCTAGAATGGCTTGCTGATTTCGCACTGGAGCGACTCCTAACCCGAATAGTGATTCCGTCCACCATCCGAGTCGTTTTAGTCCATCTTTCCATCCGTCTTGCACACTTCTCGGAGAACAATCCCACCATTTATGTGGCATGAGTCCTTCTCGATAGATAGGATAGGAGAAAGCACAGAAAGAGTAAAAGCTAATCCAGGAACAGTATGATGAAATCGGGAATATAGGTGGCCATCAGAACATGCCCACACTAAGTTAGAAGGTGTGGTAACAGCAGAAGTTTTGCAAGATTCTTTTTTAGAACTTATTGGGGTGCATCCTTTGCTAGCCCCCTTAAAGTCGAGCCCCTCCATGTCACCTCCCAGACACTCTAACACAGCAGGTCTCGAGTAACTAGTATTACTACACAGGCAACCTTAGATTAAAGTTTCTTGGGTAGGAGAGTATAACCATAAGAAGGACATTTTATCTATATCTTTACATCCAATTTCTACTTGACAATCCCATAATGGGGATCTTCCTGGTGGGGGTGTTCTCATTTTGCTTCTGTCCCAGCCAGGACCATAAGCATTCCATAAACAATTATATGGACACCCAGTGTTGGTCTGTTGGTTGCACACCTTGGGACAATCATTACTATCCCACTCAGAGTGTTTGATATACCACAAAGCATTTAATGGTTTCATGTATCATAGAGAGTGGTCATCAGTGTATTGGGCTTCACCTATGGTAGCCCCCCATGGAATGCTGGAACAGGGTGCCATCTGGTTTTTACCACTGTTGGTGTAAGTACAATTTGTACTCCAGATTGATGTGACATTAAGTGTACCTAAATCCCAAGTTACGGTAGCCTGAGAGTGGCTATATGTACTGTTATTTATAAACGAGCACAAGGTATAGTGACCTCCCCAATCCCATGTGTAATTGGTATTATTTTTCCAAGTTAGCTCTAAAGCTAATGAAATGTTTAAGTCTTGCGCAAAAATTGGCAAGGGATCTTCGGCTGACTTAGGGGTGGGTAGGCAAACTGTTACTGAGGTTAAGTTCATCATTCGGGCAAATCCTACTATCATTTTTGTCACTACATTGTTGTTCAGGCCTTGATCTCCTATGAAGTCCGGTATTGCTCCACTCGTCAGGAGGGACAGGATGACAATGGCTGTCCACCCCATCATTTCCTGGAAGAGAATAGAAAGAAACCGAACCTCGGCAATGGATTATAGCCAGGATAAAGGTTAAAAGTCGGGAATTATCTATCGAGCACTGATACGGTGGGTCTTCCTGCTCCCATCCAGTGCTTCCCATGCATATAAGCCTCTGGGTTTTGCCAATGTCATCGGTACCACACCAATGGAGGGCAATTTTACCATAACAGGTTGTCCCACATATGTCCTCAGCGGGAACTTAGCCTTTTGATCATCAGGTATGGGGGCATCACCAGTCAGTGACCCCATAGGACAAATGCTCGAATTTTTGGGCTCCCATAACTTCCCCAGTGGTTATTAACAATAAAGACCGCTTGCGGCAACCATATATCCCAGTTGTGGCGTGAGACGTCAGCATGTCTCAATCAAACCATTGGTTCGTTCAACTATGCCGTTGGCCTGAGGATAATATGGTGTCTGGAACACCCATTTAATGCCTTCCCCTTGTGCCCAGTCCTGTACCACTGTGGCTGTAAAATGCGACCCGTTATCACTTTGGATATATTCAGGAATGGGTAAAACACCAAACCACTCTCACAATGCTTGGACCGTCTGATCTCCGGTGGCAGTGCCAACAGCTGTAGCCATCGACAGTCCTGATACCACCTCTACTCCTACTAAAATATATCTCTTCCCATGGAATGGCCTCAAAGGCCTGACATAGTCAATCTGCCAGGTGCTCCAAAGAGCCTTGCCTTGTCTAATATGCTGGGCCAGAGCTTGATTCGGGTGGTCAGCCTTGAGCCTTATTCAGCATTGTGGGCAAGTGGTGAGGATTGCCTCACAGGTTTTCACAGACACTGGCCAACCCTAGATCGGCATTCATAACAGAGATCTGCTTTCCCTGAGTGGCCTCGCTTAACGTGCAGCCATTCAGCTAGTTGTTCCCAATCTTCCTTTTCACTAGCAACCACCCTGATCCGAGCTAGGTGGTCTACTTGGTGTTTCCATTTTGCAGCGGGGGTTCCATCCCACCTTCAAAGGTCGGAATCTCCTTATTGCCAGAAGACGTTGCCAGTCCTCTGTTCTCCACACCTTTGTGTGACCCACTTCCCATTTACTAGATTCCCATTGACATATCCATTCCGTAGCGCCCTTGTAGGTCGTGTAGGAGTCAGTGTAAATGACGGTAGCACCATTTTCTGCAGCCAATAGGAGAGCTCGCAATTATCCCACTTGTGCGCTGCCTTCACTCTCTTTGACTGTCTTCCTGGTGCCAATTTCTAATGCTACTGCCTTATATTGCCACCTGGATCCCACGTGATGAGCGGATGCATCAGTAAACCATACTCCCTGCACGTCTGAGTTCACCACGAACTCAGACGCTTCCTTAATTGGAGAGGGCTTATAGGGTCAACCTAACAAGGTTGGGTCTGGGTTTATGGGTTGTTGCAACTTGGAAGCCTTGGTCAGGCCTTCTTTCAGTGGAAGCAATTGGCTGACCCCTTCTAGATATGCGTACCATTTCCAAACTGTAGCCTTTTGAGCTACTCCCTTGGGAGGGGGCGATCCATTAAGGATTGAGTTTAAGAGGGGAAAAGGGCCCTGTACTATGACATCTTGTAGGGTGCACAACTTCTCAGCCTCTTTAACTGCTCTAGTGAGGGAAAGGACTCCTTTTTCCCAATCCAAGTACTGTTGTTCGGTCTCCTTGAACGAGGTGGAGGAGAACAACAAAGGCCTCGCCGGTCCCTGCAGTCCATTTTGGAACATGCCACAGTATGAGGCATGGGTGGCAAATCCCCACTCCACTCTTAACGGATCTCATGGGTGCAGTGGGCCTAGCCTCTGGTAGGCCTTGAGTTCATCCTTCAGGATATTAAGGGCTTCTGTGTGTTGCCGAGTCCAATCCCATTTCCTATTCTTTCGAAGCAAGTCATATAGTATAGAGGGCGGGCAATCACTGAAAACCCCAGTATATGCTTCCTCCAATAGCCCAATGTGCCCATCAGCTGCTGTAATTCTGTTTTATTACCTGGAGTCTGCCCCTTCTCGATAGCCAGCAGAGTATCATCAGGCACCGCAATTGCTCTAGCTATCCACCAAGCTTCCAGGAATTTAACTTCTTGTCCAGGACCTTGGCATTTAGAAGGTGGGATATCTATCCCATTCTTAGTCGACAGGTTGCAGATGGCTCCAGCCCTACCTGGTCTCTGTTATCTCTACCAACTAGGATATCATCTATATATTGATATATGTGGATGCCTGATGGCACTTCCACAGTGTCGAGAAGTTTGGCTAAGGCGTTGTGGGCAATAGTGGGTGAGTGTTTGTATCCTTGTGGGAGTTGATTAAAGGTATACTATGTCCCTTCCCAAGTAAACGCAAACTGAGGTTTATCCTCCTCCCTTAGGGGAATCATAAAAAACATATACTTAACATCTAGGGTGGCCATCCACGGGTGGGCGGCTGCCTGTATTGCCATCACTATTGAAGTTATGCTCGGGACAGCAGCAGTTAGCGGTGGGGTATTACTATTTAACCTCCTGTAGTTGATCATTAAATGCCATCGCCCATCTGGCTTACGGACTGGCCAGACTGGAGAGTTATAAGGGGAACGTGTGCGGCTTATGATCTGTCTCTTCTTGAGGTCACTAATTACCTCTGAAATGCCTCATTTGGCAGCACTTGGTAGTAGATATTGAGGGACATGGGTTACTCTAGATTGCAGTAGCACGGGAGCGACTTGCAAAGTCTCCTCGTGGATGGCTTCTGCCCCTCTGCCTCCAAAACTCTGCACCTTGCCGTCAGGTAAATACCATCGTTTGCCCACCAGCACATCGAACCCCGATATATTCCCCTTATGAGGGCTGAGAGCCACTTCCACAGCCGTCATCCGCGTTTCCCCAGGTAGCCAACGTTGGGTTCAAGCTAAGGGACATCTTTCTGCTACACCCATCGCTCCGATTGTGTTTATAGCTTTTCTTGATGGTTTAATTCCTAACTCATCAGCTTGTTGTCTATTTAGAACACTAATTTGGGCCCCCGTGCCGATTAGGAATTCTAAACTCATTCGCCTTGGGCCCACGGGAACGTGTATATAAGGCTCCTTATCAGCGGACCATTGGCAGGAATTCACTATGCGGAGTGGGCTGCCGAACCCCAAACCGCAACTTGTAGTTTTTTAACCCTTTCAGTTCCTCTCGCAGGGGCGCGAAGGGGTTAATTGCGCTATCATGCGGAGGGGCGGTTACCTGCGTGTTACCCAGGTTACCCTGGCCCCTAGGTTTTCCTTCTAACAATTCCACCAGCCTCCGGATACAGTCGGTGGATTGCCCATGCAACATCGCCCGGGGTGCTCCCAGCTCTAGCGCTTTTCGCCAAAGGTGGTTCCTTCTTAGATCGTAGATTCGATCCAGTTTACCTCGGGAGAGTTCAGACTCCCGGGGGGGGGGGGGGCGTCCGGGGTGAGGTTTGCGACTGGCTTGTCGGACCCTCCTATTCCCGTCAGCGCCGCCGCCCGGATCGGTCCATCCCATCTCGCGCCCGTAAGTAACTATACTGTGTAATGTCTCCGCCCAAGTCGGCACGTGCGCGGGCGGATTCTGAGGGGTTTTCTGATTGTGTTCTATGGCCCTCTGAATCCTTTCTCTGAGAGACTGAACATGTATTTTTAAAGCGTCTGGTAGCCCTCTAATGAGGGGTCTAAGGTGGCTGGGGTTCACGGGTGCAGCCATCGGTACCCCGCGCCGTCCTCTTTCATGCATTGCCTGGGCGCAAGCAGCCTTTTGTACTCCTAGTTCCGACAATCCCTTCACCTTGATAGTAATAGGCTCTCCTCTTTCTTTGGAATCCACACCCCCAGCCCAGTAAACCACTCCAGACGTTATCGACTGGTCACCTGCCGCCCGTCACTCAGAAACACTCCGGGGCCCCAGAACCCCCCTGACTCGTCATCGCGTCATCGCTTAACAGTATTCGATCACCCACCCCACCCCCGTTAAAGAGACTCTCCACAAATATTCGGTTTCTGTTTCTCACGGTCTGCGCGAAAACCTGGCTTGGAGTTCACCGAGTTCAGGTCCTGTCCATGGGGCTGGACGGACAGTGGTTTGGGGGTTACCACCTTGCGGGCCCGTGGACCTTTCTGTCTTCATAAGGGGTGGCACATCCCTTTCCTCCACTTCCTCGACTTCTTTGGAGCCATTTTCATCAGGGTCTCCCCATATGTCCCCATCCCAATCCTCGGGATCTGCGCCCGCGATTAACCTGGGGATATGGACAACACTGGGAGGCTCTTTCGCTTGTGCTAGCCTAATTTCGACTTTTTCTTCTAACAACAGACGCGTATGCTCTCGTTCTCTTTTCAGTTCTCCCTTCAAACAATCTATTTCTAATTGCTTTTTTCAGTTGTTCTTTTCTAACGTTCCAGAATAATTGTAATGATCTTGCACCTGAATTAAACAGGCAGCTGGGATGGCACACATCGTTCCTTTACCTTTGCCATCCCGACTATTTCCGCGGCATTGTGCTATCCTTTCTACAACCGCCTCTGGGTCGAACCACTTCTCCTTCAACCACTGTATGTCTGGGGGAGAAGGAGTACAGCCGTGTCTCTGTAATAATTCCTCTATTGACATCCTGCCGACTACACCAATTTAGTGTCACGGAGGAGCACAAAGTCAAATTAGGCAGGTGATGTAACCAAAAATAATATTTATTCTAATCAAAAGTGTTTGGTACTCTGACAAACATTAGTAAACCACAGGGTCAGGATGACAACAGGAATTTAATACTATGCAGCCAACTTAAGAATTCTTAAGCTTCAGAATGATGACTCAAAATGCACAATCACTCACCTAATAAGACAAGGGCTTTTGACCTTGAGGAGTTACCTTGGGCGGTGTCCCAACCCAAGGGGAGAGTCCCCGACTGCAGACCCACTGCTCCGAGGAGGACTGACTCAATTTGCCCCGGCAGGACTCCGTTTATACCCTAGTCGAATCTGACCTGTGGTCATATATGGTCATGTCCATTCCTATTGGCTGAGGGCTCTATCTACCGGCAAATGTGTACGGGACAACAGCCACAATAGGGCAGTAAGGGCGCGAAAAGTAAGAGTGTGAAAAGTAAAGGTGCGAAAAGTAACAAAGGCCCGGTCTTTATCTGGGCAGGTGCATCTGCCACACCATTGATAAGATCCCCTGAGCCTTCTCTTCTCTAGGCTAAACAGTCCCAGCTCTCTCAGCCTTTCCTCATGGGAGAGATGCTCCAGTCCCTTCATCATCGTGGCCCTGTGCTGGACTCTCTCCAGTATGTCCATGTCTCTCTCATACTAGAGGAGCCCAGAACTGGATACAGTCCTCCAGGTGTGGCCTCACCAGTGCTGAGGAGAGGGGAAGGATCACCTCCCTCGACCTGCTGGCAATGCTTTGCCTAATGCAGCCCAGGATACCATTGGCCCTTGCCACAAGGGCACATTGCTGGCTCATGTTCAACTTGGTGTCCACCAGGACCCCTAGGTCCTTTTCTGCCAGGCTGCTTTCCAGCTGAGTGGCCCCCAGCATATATTGATGCCTGGGGTTGTTCCTCCCCAGGTGCAGGAATTGACACTTCTTGTTGAACTGCATGAGGTTCCTGTCAGCCCATTTCTCCAGCCTGTCCAGGTCCCTCTGGGTGGTAGCACGACCCTCTGGTGTATCAGCCACTCCTCCCAGTTTTTGTGTCATCTGCAAACTTTCTGAAGGTACACTCTGCCCCAGCATCCAGATCATTAATGAAGATGTTAAACAGAACTAGACCCAGTCTTGACCCCTGGGGTACACCACTAGTTACTGGCCTCCAACTGGACTTCCTTTTGTCACCTATATACTCATAGAAGCTCATATTTATATAAATATTTATAGGATATATATTAAAAGAAAACTTAACCAAACCCTAAACAATAGGACCTCTGCCCTTCTTCACAGATGTGAGGAAGGTGGACACAGGGGAGGCCAGAGTGGGGAGAGTAGTTTGAAACTACAGGTCCTCCACTGAGTATCATCAGGTTGGTTCTGACATCATGGCCTTCTGCTAGCTTACAGTCAGATATCACCCAAGCACAAAGGTCTCCCTGCCTCTGTTCCTGTTCTTTTGTTCTTAGACAGGAGAGTCAGCCTGTTTTTTTCCACTGTTGTCTGGGGAATGCAGGCTGGACAAACCCATGAATTCAAAAAAATTCCTTCATGGTGCTGACACTGGTGGCATGCAATTACTGAAGTGCAGCATTATTTTTCCAGTAAAATATGAGCCAAAAATGCCATTGTTTTTCATTACCCTTTGCCTGCTGTCAGATTTTACAGAAAGCTGATGATGCGCAAAAGCAATCACAGATGCTCAGAGAAGGAATAGCATGTGTGAGAATGGTACATTTTTACTTGCGACTGTGTAACCTTTCAACTACACACTCCAAGGCTGCAGTAGCATTGTTTCTACCTCTGTAGTTCTCATGCTGTTGTTATCCTGGCCTTGGACCTGTGAATACTGAGATATTGTTATGTCTGTTATGGCAGTTTCTCATCGGAAAGAATTGCCACCAGAAAGAGGCAGCTACAGAGAGAGAAAAAACCAGACAGGACAGAGAGAGACTGGGGGGGGGGGGGGGGGGGGGGGAGGAGATACAGGGAAAGAAAGAGAAAGCTAGAGAGAAAGATGAGAGAGACACACAGAGAAAGCAAAAGAGACAAAGAGAGCAAGACAGATGAGAGACAGAGGGGGAAACAGAGAGAGGCAGAGAAGGAGAGAGACAGGAGAGGGGGGCGGGGGAGGGGGAAGGAGACCCAGTCAGGGAGGCTGAGAGAGAGAGAGAGAGAGCAGCAGGCAGGGAGAGAGGCAGAGGCAGGCAAGCAGAGAGAGGCAGTAAGACAGAGAGGCAGGGGAAGAGAGTGAGAGGCAGTCAGAGAGAGGCAAGAAGGCAGAGTGGCGGGCATCCAGAAGAGGCAGAGAAGAAGAGAGGGCGGCAGAGAGAAAGAGATCCCAGTAGGGAGGCTGAGATATGGGGTGAGTGGGGCAGGAAGACAGAGGGAAAGGCAGGCAGAAAGGCAGACGGCAGACACGCAGAGAAAAAAAGAGAGAGGCAGTCAGGGAGGCAGGCAAAGAGAGAGAGTCAGGAAGACAGAGAGAGGCTGTCAGGTAGAAAGGCAGGTGCGGCAGAGAGACAGACAGAGAGACAGGCAGGGAAAGAGAGAGGCAGGCAGACTGGAAGCAGCAAGGCAGAGAGGCAGGCAGAGAGGCAGAGAATCAGGTATAGAGGCAGGCAGGCAGGCTGAGAGGCAGAGAGACAGGAAAGGAAAGCAGAAAGAGGGTGAAGCAGGCAGAGAGAGAGTCAGAGGCAGGCAGGCAGGCAGGCATAGAGAGAGGCAGGAAGGCAGAGACAGGGAGAGAAAGAGATGCAGGCAGAGAGAGGGAGAGGCAGGCAGAAAGGCAGAGAGACAGGCAGGGAAAGAGGCAGGCAGAGAGAGGCAGGAAGTCAGAGAAGAGGCAGGAAGAGAGGGAGAGAGAGAGAGAAGCAGAGAGAGATGCAGGCAGGCAGCAAGAGAGGCAGAGTGGCAGACAGGCAGAGAAACAAGCAGGCAGAGAGGAAGAGAGACAAGCAGGCAGAGAGGAAGAGAGACAAAGAGAGAGGCAGTCAGGCAGAGACGCAGACAGAAAGCAGAGGCAGGCAGGGAGAGAAAGGTAGACAGGGAGAGAGGAAAGCAGGCAGAGAGGCAGAGGGAGAGGCAGGCAGAGAGACCAAAAGGCAGGCCAGCAGAGAGAGAGGCAGGCTGGCAGACAGGCAGAGAGAGAGGCATGCAGGGAGAGAGAGAGGCAGACAGGGAAAAGGAGAGGGAAAGAGGCAGGTAGGCAGAGAGGCAGGCAGACATAGAGAGAGGTGGGGAGGCAGACAGGCAAGGAGAGTGGCAGGCAGAGAGAGAGGCAGGCAGGCAGTGAGAAAGACACTCTTTCTCTGCTCCAGAGTGGGGTCCCGCCCATGGGAAACAGTCCTTCACGAACTTCTCCAATGTGGGGTCCCTTTCTCAGGATACAGTCCTTCATGAACTTCTCCAAAGCGAGTCCTTCCCACGGGCTGCAGTTCTTCACGAACTGCTCCAGCATGGGTCCCTTCCACGGGGTGCAGTCCTTCAGGAACAGACTGCTCCAGCATGGGTCCCCCACAGGGTCACAAGTCCTGCCAGCAAACCTGCTCCAGCGTGGGCTCCTCTCTCCATGGGGTCACAGGTCCTGCCAGGTGCCTGCTCCAGCGCGGGCTTCCCACAGGGTCACAGCCTCCTTTGGGCGCATCCACCTGCTCCAGCGTGGGGTCGTCCATGGGCACCTCTGCTCTACCGTGGACCTCCGTGGACTGCAGGGGGACAACCTGCCTCACCATGGTCTTCACCAGGGGCTGCAGGGGAATCTCTGCTCCTGTGCCTGGAGCACCTCCCCCCCCTCCTTCTTCACTGGCCTTGGTGTCTGCAGAGTTGTTTCTCTCATATATTCTCACTCCTCTTTTCCGCTGCAGTTGCTGTTGCGCCGGGTTTTTTTCCCTTCTACCAAAACCTTTCCACACAAACCCAATACAGGTTTCTTCATGGAAACTCTGCAGAGACAAGAGCCTGAAACACACAAAGCAAGGAAGGAAGGAAGGACAGATGGAGACCTTGGTCAAACAGATACTGGAGGATGGCTGTCAGGATGGAGGAGGCTGGAAGCTTGTGATGACTGGCAATTGGAGAATGGCTCCTGCTCCACCTGCAGACCTGTGAGTTGAGAATAGATGTTTTGGGTTTGCATGGCAAGGTTTTGGTAGCAGGGGGGCTACAGGGGTGGCTTCTGTGAGAAGCTGCTAGAAGCTTCCCCTATGTACGATAGAGCCAATGCCAGCTGGCTCCAAGACGGACCCGCCGCTGGCCAAAGCTGAGCCAATCAACGATGGTGGTAGTACCTCTGTGATAACATATTTAAGAAGGTGGGGGGGAGCCCAACAGCAGCAGCTGGAGAGAGCAGCAAGAATATGTTAGAGAAACAATTATGCAGACACCAAGGTCAGTGAAGAAGGAGGGGAAGGAGATGCTCCAGACGCCAGAGCAGTGATTCCCCTGCAGCCCGTGGTGAAGACCATGGTGAAGCAGGCTGTCCCCCTGCAGCCCATGGAGGTTAATAGTGGAGCAGATATCCACCTGCCGCCCATAAAGGACCCCACGTCGGAGCAGGTGGAAGTGCCCTGAAGGAGGCTGTGACCCAATGGAGAGCCTGCGCTGGAGCAGGCTCCTGGCAGGACCTGTGATCCCATGGAGAGAGGAGCCCACGCTGGAGCAGGTTTGCTGGCAGGACTTGTAACCCTGTGGGAGACCCACATTGGAGCTGTCTGTTCCTGAAGGACTGTACCATGTGGAAAGGACATGTGGAAAGGACCCACGCTGGAGCAGTTTGTTAAGAACTGCGGCCCGTGGGAAGGAACCACGTTGGAGAAGTTTGTGGAGGACTGTCTCCCATGGGAGGGATCCCGCACTGGACCAGGGGAAGAGTGTGAGGAGGAAGGAGAGGCAGACACAACATGTGATGAACTGGCCACAACCCCCATTCCCCGTCCCCCCGTGCCTCTCGGGGCAGGGAGGAGGTAGAGAAAATCGGGAATGAAGTTGAGCCGGGGAAGAAGGGAGGGGTGGGGGGAAGTTGTTTTTAGATTTGGTTTTATTTCTCGTTGTCCTACTCTGATTGGATTGGTAATAAATTAAACTAATTTCCCCAAGTTGAGTCTGTTTTGCCCATGATGGTAATTGGTGAGTTATCTCCCTGTCCTTATCTTGACCCACGAGCCTTTCGTCATATTTTTCTTCCCCTGTCCAGCTGAGGAGGGGAAGTGATAGAGTGGCTTGGTGGGCACCTGGTGGCCAGCCAAGGTCAACCCACCACAGTAGGTATAGTGCCCTGGGAACTGGTGAGGACATGAAAGACCCATCAGAACCAACTGAGCCCAAACTTTGTGGCCACACAAAGGAGAAAAGGCATGTGATAGTTATCAGAGACTGCCTCCTGCAGGGGATGGGGG
Organism: Nipponia nippon; assembly: GCF_047370975.1. Lineage (NCBI taxonomy): Eukaryota > Metazoa > Chordata > Aves > Pelecaniformes > Threskiornithidae > Nipponia > Nipponia nippon. Next base: position 5,012,466 of record NW_028262339.1, on the reverse strand, counting down.
AATCTGCTGATACCACCTGGTATCTTGTGAGGTTTATTGTTTGCCAGGAGCCAGGATATGGGATGTTGCAGAGGGACTGTCCAGCCCTCAGACTATTACCCCTTCTTGCACTTCCACGTGAGCACCAACCATTTTGCTAGGAGTAACCAGAAGCATATCAAGAGTGACTACAGAACTCGGGGGGTGAGTGAAAGGTATGGGGGTCCAGGTGGTGTTCTCCTCAATCCTTTCAGGGAGGCAGAAAAGACTTGAGCAAAGTGGACTCATCCAGCAGATCAACATCTGGCTGTGTGGCTGACATTGCAGGCAGGGCTTTGGCTTCTGTGACCATGGGACCCTCTTTGAGGAATGAGGACTACTGAGAAGGGATGGGATGCATCTGACAAAGTGGAGCAAAAATGTATTATTTGCAAACAGGTTTGCTAACCTACTGAGAAGGGTTTTAAGCTAGATATGCTGGTGAGGAATTACCATAACTTGAAGAGAAGTGAAGGCACAAAGGGTAGAGCAGATGTGTCTGTGGGAATGTTGTGATGGGGAGGCTCTTACACTTCCCCTGTAAAAGCAGCACAACTTAAGGCCCATCTCAAATGCCTGTTGTACTGGGTATGGCTGGGATGGGGTTAATTTTCTTCATAGCAACCTGTATGGTGCTGTGTTTTGGATGCGTGACCAAAAAAAGTGTTGGTAACACACTGATGTTTTAGCTATTGCTGAACAATGCTTGCACAGCATTAAGGCCTTCTCTGTTTCTCACTCTGCCCCACTGAGTAGGCTAGGGTTTGTGAGTGTGTGCGAGTTTGCTAGCAAGCATCAAGCTGGACTTGCTGGCCAGTAGGGGACCCTTGAATCAGGTAAGAGGGCCTGGATCTGGGCAGGGGTACTGGACGGACACAGGGGGCTGTGCCGGTACTTGAGGAATCTGTGAATATCAATGTGCTTCTGAATCTAGAAGAAGGGGACTTGGCTGTCTATGTGTATGTTTTATGTGGGTCCTATATGTAGGTGCTGTTGAAGGCAATGCCTTGTCTGTGGCAGTCTGTGTAGCCGGCTGTGTCACTGTCCTGTGTGTTGATACAAAGATCGGTGTTCTCCGAACCCCCTTGCTTTCTAACTTTCCCCACCGAGGTGGGAAGCTAGGTGTGGCTAGGTAAGGAAACCGATGTAATGAAACTCAATAACAACAGAGTGTTATTAAGCAGGCATTTTATTGCAGCGCTGGCCAGCACTGGGGATTCTCCACCATGAGTGCTCCATTGATTTGGTAGACTTTCAGAGATTATATACTATAAAGTCATACATATTCACAGGATTTCTGAGAATTAATTTACATAAACATGAGATTTCCCAGAACTTATTAACATATGCAAATGTCCGATCCACATGCGCAGTCATCTTCCTTGGTGGTCTTTGGGTGGTTGTGGGGGGGGGTGGTGGTCTTCAGATGAAGGCTCATAGTCGTCTTCACTGTGTTCGCTGACTGACCTTCATCCCCTTGCAACTTTCTTATCATCTTCCATGCATTTGTTCTCCCAAGGCCGAGTTGTCTGAGATGGGATTATCCCAGAGCCCCCTTATCTTACAACCATTCTAACTACTCTCTAAATCACAAAGGCCTTTCTTTTGTTTAGTTAAGTGACTAAGATATTTAAAATATCCTCCTTGCCCCTTGGCTTTAATTCTTTCAGGAGGCATTTTGATGCAGCTGCTTTGTCTAATCTTGGCTTTAACCCTTTCAGTGTCTCTGTGTCTCTCTGTGTGTGTCTCTGGGATATGTGCTCAGCTTTGCTACTGGTTGAACTGCAAACAGGAAAGTGGCAGACGGGTCCCTCAGCCTGGGCAGAGACCCTGGTTCCAGGGCAAACCAGGCTGGGCTCCAGTGGCTGGGCAGGAGGGAGTCCTGGACCAGAGCTGCCGGATGTGGCAGCCTCCTCTTAACATCCCTTAACACCCAGTAGAGTTTACATATATAAAATCTAGAACAACTGTCTAACATGACAAAACCTGGCACCACAGATATAACCTATGTTCTACCCATGTATCTTTAGCCTTAGGAAGTGAAGTTATATTACTACAATCAGTTAGTCCTCACTTTTATAACTTTTGATCCCTTATAAAATATCAATTGCATTTGGAAAAGAAATCGAAGAAAGTTCATTAGTTTTCTTTAAAAGTGCCTTGATGGAGGATGAAGGCCCAAACTAGTGTCCCTTTCCCACCTCCTTCCAAAAGAAAAACTGGCATAATTTAGCCATTATACTTTCTCTTTGGAAGCTCTGGCTATTAACAGTTTACCCATAGTTACACAGCACACTCATCCTCTTGTCTATTTGGGATGTCATAGGGAATATGAAGAGGCATTGTTGTTAAAGGATGAGCATAAGGTGATAAAGGGCAAACATCAGGTAACACCTTGTCTGTGGCAGTTTGTGTAGCCAGCCATGTCAGTGTCCTGCATATGTGTGTGTGCATGTCTGGGATAAGTGCTTAGCTTCACTACTGGTTGAATTTGCAAACAAATGGGAAAGCAGCAGCTGTGTCCCTCAGCCTGGCCAGAGACCCTGGTCCCCTGAGTGTACTGGTCTGGGCTCCAGCAGCCAGGCAGGAGGAAGTCCTGGACCAGAGCTGCTGGAGGAAGTGGCTGCTTCTGACATCCCTTAACAATTACTGTTTCCCCAGACTTCAGGCTGCTGGCAGCTGGGGAAGAGTTTTTGAGCCTGAGAAAAGCAAATAAAAAGAGCTGTGGTATGGGAGATCAGGAAGAAGGAAAGGCCTGAGCAGAGTGTAATAATCCCTCCGTACTTGGGAGGATAGTTTGCAAGCTCTGCCTGAGCCCTACTCCTTTCCCCAGCTCCTCCCTCCTTCCCCTTCCACCTCCCAACCCCACTGCCTTGGTTGCTTACAAGATCTTTAGTACTGACAAGACCTAAAATCACATGCACATTTGTTCTTTCCTCTTTGCATTTTGGCAGGCTGGTAGACCTGGCATGTCACTCACCCCTGGAGCTGTGGCTTCATGGCCAGTTTTGGGGAGTCCATAAATGGTAGCATGGGAGGCACCTCCAGGGCTCGCTGTTGGACAGCACAAGGCTCTCTCAGGGGCCTCTTTGGGTGTGCGCCCAACTCTCAGCTCACCTAGGCTGCCTTCCCTGCTGATTGCTTTGAGTCTCCTGGGTTTAGCATGCTTGAGCTTTTGGGGATAACTGAAACAGAACCTTTTGGGACAGTTTCCCCTGACATTATGGATAATTACTTAGTTATACTATTCCAGTCCTAAAAGCCCTCATCATGGGCCGTGACATGGGTGCTCAAGGCACAGCACTTGCTCAGAGCACATTGCTCTTCATTCCAGAGAGCTCTTGAAAATCCTCACTGCCCTGACCCCATATAACATAGCAATTGGGTGGATCTAGGAATGAACAAATCTCGCTTGTTCACTTGCTCTCTTATGCTCCATGTACATACCAATGATGTTTTAAGCTACTTCAAAAGCCATGCATTGTGCCCCTAAATAACTCATATATGTAAAGTGGTTTAGTGCCCCTGAGGATATGTGGCAGGAAGGTCCTATAGCAAAGTGAATAGGAGCGAGACATGGTAAAAATGGAAAGAATAGCAGTAGAACATATGTAAAAAATAAAAGCCTTATGTCCACTTTAAATTTTTTTTTAATGACACTGTTCTTAGAATAGGTAACGTACTCAAGGTATCTGTCCTCAGTAATGCTTGCTGAGCACACTATGTCCTATATAATAGTTTAAGCAAAGTATCTGTAAATTAAAGGATAATAGGACATTGTCCCAAAAGAAAAGCTAATGCACTCAATGAAATAATCACAGAACATTCTCACATAACTCTGCTTTCAGCGGCATAACATTATTAAAATAAAGTCAGCAGGTAACTGTAACAAATGTAATATTTCAGAGCTATGATTGCTATTCCCAACACTTTCTCTTATTAGTTTCCTGAAGTGATTCTACTCATCTTTCATTACTTATGAGATACCCCTGCAGAAATATGACCGAGAGTCTGCAGGACTATATTATGGTGTCCTGGGCCCTGTGCACAGCCCTTATACTGCTTTCTGTACTTAGGTGTATGTCATAGTCCTCTGCTCTTCCCAGGATGTTGGTCTGATTTATTATTTTTTCTCCACGACATAGCACTATGTGGGGAGTGTGGCTGGTGTCCTTTATATAGTAATCAAATAAGTGCAAGATGTGGGTTTCAGGCTCTCCAAGTATTTTCCACAACCACCCCATACAAATGTGTATTAATGTGGTATGGGTAGTAATCACGAGGGTCCTTCTGACCCTTGGTGGCTGAGTGGCAGATGGCATACCAGCTCCATGGGCCCAGCAGTGTACTACTACCAACTAATGCAGTTTTCAAGCAGAAGATATAGGTACCAGAAGTCTTTCAGCTGTATCAGTGTCCAGGTTTGGCTTGACATTTGATGCCTCTGTTCCTTCCAGCTACACTTCAAACATCTCAGGATCTTTTTGTTTTTGGAGCAGGGAAGACAAGGACTGTCCTCAATATCCAAACAAATCATGATTGCATTTCTTTGTTAAGGCCCCAGTTTCCTCGAAATTAAATTACTCAAGAAATAGCCTATGATGTAAAGTTCTGCAAACAAACATAGGTAGAAGAGTAATATATCTGTATATATATAACTGCTGGATTTTTGGGATTGACTAACAGCAGAAAACTAGCTCAAACGAAACAATGCTGCTAATCTAGGTGTTTATACCCAACTATAACTAAGATGTGTCATTACTGTGGAAAAAGAGAGAAGCATTGGCTCCAAATTACACATCTATTGGGAAAAGAAACATCAAACCAAGCTAAACAGTCAACTTAAAACTGTTCTAAGGTAAAGGGGAAAAATACCCATAAACCCTGCTCTTTGACAACCTCAGTGAACTTTTTTCTGTGGTGCATCTCTTGATGTACCCTCTGCGCCCCCAACCCTTACCTTCCATGCAGTTTTCTTGCTATCTTCTAGAAATACAACTCAAGATCAACATTAGTAATTCTTTGCCAGCTTCTCATTGCTTCAGGGTACTGGAGCATAACTTACCAGAAGGTTTGATGGAAATCACTTGACAACAGGGATGAACTCTGCACACAAATTAAAACAAGAACTAAAGGTATGGTTATATGGCTGTGTAGTAAGAACAGAGGCAGTAGGATAGGGAGTTATCAAACACAGGTGTCCTGGTTTCAGCTGGGATAGAGTTAATTTTCTTCTTAGTAGCTGGTATAGTGCTGTGTTTTGGATTTAGGATGAGAATAATGTGGATAACACACTGATGTTTTAGTTGTTGCTAAGTAGTGCTTACACTAGTCAAGGACTTTTCAGCTTCCCATGCTCTGCCAGGTGCACAAGAAGCTGGGAGGGGGCACAGCCAGGACAGCTGACCCAGACCGGCCAAAGGGCTATTCCATACCATATGACATCATGCTCAGTATATAAGCTGGGGGAAGAAGAAGGAAAGGGGGGACGTTCAGAGTGATGGCATTTGTCTTCCCAAGTAACCGTTATGTGTGATGGAGCCCTGCTTTCCTGGGGATGGCTGAACACCTGCCTGCCCATGGGAAGTAGTGAATGAATTCCTTGCTTTGCTTTGCTGGCGTGCACAGCTTTTGCTTTAGCTATTAAGCTGTCTTTATCTCAACCCATGAGTTTTCTCCCTTTTACTCTTCCGATTCTCTCCCCCATCCCACTGGTGAGGGGGGAGTGAGTGAGCAGCTGTGTGGTGCTTAGTTGCTGGCTGGGGTTAAAACATGACAGTGCTTTTTTGGCGCCCAACGTGGGGCTCGAAGGGTTCGAGATAACAACAGATTTAATAGGAATGTGCTAGATCGAATTTATAGCTGTTAGTGCTGTTTAGCTATTAATCGGCAGGCTCCTGTGCTTGCCATGGGGCTTGCTTGCCTTACTGTATTTTAGAGTCTAGTGCTCGTTATTGGCTGCTTTTTGCTTTTGCTGCTTGCTGTACTGCTGAACTGCTTCTCATCTTACTCTGCTGTGCCTGGGAACATTTTGATAACAGCAATGGCCATGTGCCTGGGCTGGCAGATGGCCAGGGCATCTCTGCTGTTTTCTGTGCTGCTGTACTGGACAGGCTGGCACTCCAGTGTGAACTCGAGTTGAAGGGACTGTGACCTGTGGATGAGTCCATGCGGAAGCAGGACACCCTGAAGCATCTGCGGACGTGGATAATCCCATGCCAGAGCAGCCCATGGAAGATAAGGGTGGAGCAGCTATCCACCTGCAGCCCGTGGAGGACCCCATGCTGGAGCAGGTGGATGCCTGAAGAAGGCTATAACCCCGTGGGAAGCCTGCGCTGGAGCAGGCTCCTGGCAGGACCTGTGGCCCTGTGGAGAGAGGAGCCCACGCTGGAGCAGGTTTGCTGGCAGTACTTGTCACCCTGTGGGGGACCCACGCTGGAGCAGTCTGTTCCTGAAGGACTGCACCCCGTGGAAGGTACCCATGCTGGAGCAGTTCGTGAAGAACTGCAGCCCGTGGGAAGGACTCGCTTTGGAGAAGTTCATGGAGGACTGTCTCCTGTGGGAGGGACCCCAAGCCGGAGCAGGGGCAAGGGGAGGAGTCCATTGCAGTGTTAAACCCAATGGTGTGGTCCAAAGGGGCCAGGGGTGGAGATCGTAATGGAAATACCTTTAAATTGTTGTAACCCGGGATTTGAGTTGCATGTTATAGGAATTACTACAGCAGGAATCCCTTGTTGCTAGCCAGGCTAGGAGCAAGGGGAGGAGTTCATTGCAATGTTAAACCCTATAACCCGGCCCAAAGAGACCAGGGGTGGAGATTGTAATGGAAATACCTTTCAATTGTTGTAACCCATGATTTGAGTTGCATGTTATGGGAATTACTATAGCAGGAACCACCTGAACCAATGGAGGAGAAGCCTTACAAGAAGCAGTGCAAGTGCAGCAGTGACCTGACCTGAGCTGGCTTTGGTGCCCAATAACTCCACACAACACACCACCTCTCCTGTCCTGAGTGACCACCATCACAGATGGAGCCCGAAGTCATGGACTAAAAGAACTCAATGGACATTATGTGGACATTTATGGATGTTTATGGACATTTCACAGACATTTCACAGGGGTGGTCCATAGACTAAGGGAATGATACCTGTGTATTGTATCAAAGGATGGGAAGGGGGGTGGTAGTTAAAGAGGATGTATTGGATAATGTGGGACCTGAGCATGATGTAAATGGTATGGAATAAGGGGTGGGTACTGTCCTGGTTTCATCTGGGATAGAGTTAATTTTCTTCTTAGTAGCTGGTATAGTGCTGTGTTTTGGATTTAGGATGAGAATAATGTGGATAACACACTGATGTTTTAGTTGTTGCTAAGTAGTGCTTACACTAGTCAAGGACTTTTCAGCTTCCCATGCTCTGCCAGGTGCACAAGAAGCTGGGAGGGGGCACAGCCAGGACAGCTGACCCAGACTGGCCAAAGGGCTATTCCATACCGTATGACGTCATGCTCAGTATATAAGCTGGGGGAAGAAGAAGGAAGGGGGGACGTTCAGAGTGATGGCGTTTGTCTTCCCAAGTAACCATTACGCATGATGGAGCCCTGCTTTCCTGGAGATGGCTGAACACCTGCCTGCCAATGGGAAGTAGTGAATGAATTCATTGCTTTGCTTTGCTTTGCTTTGCTTGTGCGTGCAGCTTTTTCTTCACCTATTAAACTGTCTTTATCTCAACTCATTAGTTTTCTCCCTTTTACTCTTCTGATTCTCTCCCTCATCCCACTGGTGAGGGGGGAGTGAGCGAGCGGCTGTGTGGTGCTTAGTTGCTGACTGGGGTTAAACCACGAGAACAGGTAAGAACAAATGGTGGGGGAAATACAGGTGTGTATGTGTAATTTTTTAAAGCAAATCCTTCAAACCGCTGGAGAGCTGTAAAAGGCCTCTGCTACTTGCTCTGCCTCTCAGGCAAGCAGTAACAGTCTTGGCACTCTTGCTGTTGATCAAACCAGCAGTATTTTACTTTAACAGAGGAGGAAAAAGAAAGAACAGATGCTCATATTAATGCAGCCACTAGCTGGTAGCAATGCTGCTAGACAGACAAGTTAGTATCCATGAAAAATAATGCTTGCACTGCTCTGTGGGCCAATGGTGCACATTATTTGCTGTGGTATGACTCTTCCTTTGCAAAGCTGGGTTGTTTTTTTTACTGGTTGTATTTCTAATGTGGCAATAGAGCTGGCCAGAGGCACGGGGAGCCCAGCACTCAGCTTACTGACCTAATGTCATGCAGGGCATGACAGGAGGGCAGCTATAGCTGCTTCTGCAAAATAGTGGGACTCGTCCAAGAGTCAGCACTTTGTTGTGGTTATGCAAGGCCCAGATGTGAATGGCTCCTACCATGACAGTGCATGGTAGCTTAACCTTGGCTAAGGGCCAAACTCCCACCCAGATGCTCTCTCACTTCAGTGCTTGACTACAATTTAACAACTTTAAGAACTTAATCACCTTAGGAAAAGTGAAAGAGAGAGAGAGAGAGAGAAGGAAAAGAGAATCACCAGTCCTGGATCCAGCGTTGGTCCTGCCAACAGGAGTATTCAGTGTGAAAAAGGAGATGAGCAAGGAGAAGTGAAGGTTCTTATAGAGATGTTGATTCTGCGCAGGGTGCTCAGTGATAATTCCACAAATCAAGCACGTATAAGCACACCGTCATACAAACTACAGCACATTTATCAGGCTACATGATTAGTATAAACCTGCCTAAATTTACATTTATTGGTTAGTGATTAACATTTCATCCTGAACTGAGTCGGTGGTTGTGATCTCCCCTCGTCGCATTTACCTTTCACCTACTTTCTGCAGTTTTATCTTCTCTGGCCACTGTCCAGTCTTTGGTGCCAAGATGTTCACATTTATTGGCTTGTTAGCTCTTCTTCAAGGTTAGAGCCGTTAGTTTTCCACCGTTTGCTATCTTTTAGCTCCCTCCCAAATTCCTTTCCCAAGGCACAAGTGGTTAGTAGTTTTGCTAATTGGAAAATTACATCAGCGACCAGTCAAACCAAGAGGAGTGATACCAGGACTGTCCCCCAGGCAGTAGGTGTGTGTGGGGGAATAAGACGCTTCACAGACCGTGGGGGATGGGGCCAAGGCAAGGCCATCCTGTCTCCACAGGGCTCCCTCCCTCTCCACAGGGATCCCTCCCTCTCTCTATCAGCTCTCTATGGGAGCATGAGTGGGTCACTGTGACAAAATCAGATGGGGAGCTTGCAGAGTTCTTAGCCAGGACCAAACTGCCCACAACGCTGAGCCCCAGAGATGTGCTTTTCAGCAGCAGAAAAAATGCCATTTGTCTATATTACAAAGCAGCCTCTGATTAAAAGATACATTATTATGATTTTACTAGCCTCTATCCCTTCATCAAGAAAACAAAACAATACCCTCTTGGGCACCCCAAAGATATCTTTGAGAATTTTGACACCCTGACGGCCTATTTTGGGATGGTCAAAGTAAAGGTGGACCTGCCTCATCATAGGTTCTTTTTCCCTGTGCTTCCTGTGAGGGTGAATGGCAAGCTATTGTTTCCCTTGTGCCACACTTGTTCTGAAACCTGCCAGGCCCTCTACCTAGACAGTGATGAAGAAAGAGCCCTTGTGGGTACCTGGTGTTCCCCAGAACTGAATGAGGATCTGGAGAATGGCTACAGGATTTGTAAAATCTACGAGGTTTGGCATTTTGAACTGAGGGCTAGCATTTTTTTCTCAGATTTTATACAATTCCACCTCCACCAGAAGCAGGAAGCTTCAGGCTACCCAGCCTGGTGCATGGATGATGACAAAAAACCTGAATATGTTGAAGATTACAGGAAGAAAGAAGACATTGTTTTGCATCCTGAACATATTAAGAAACCCCCCGTGAAGCACCAAATTGTGAAACTGTTTTTAAATTCTCTGTGGGGAAAATGTGGACAGAGATCCAACCTACCCAATACTATCATTATGAAAGAACCGGATGAGTTGTATGATTACCTCTTTTCTCCATCTTAGGATGTGTCTTGTGATTTTATTGATTAGGACGTGTCCACTGTCTCATGGAAGCACACCAAAGGATGCGTGACCCTGGAGACAAACTAACATTTTTATAGCGTGGTTCACCACAGCATACACATGCCTAGAGCTTTACAATCTCTTAGACACTCTGCAAGGATGTTGCTTTTATCATTACACAGACTCTGAGATATCTATGAGTCACCCAGGGGACTGGAAACCCTGTTCAGCAACTATTTAGGTGAAATGATGAGCAAGTTGCTGCCAGATGAGCACATTACAGAATGTGAGTCATCAAGCCCCCAATCCTACAGCTACTTGCAGTCTGGAAGAAAGTGTTGTTTAAAGGTTAAAGGCATCACTCTAAATGCAACAAATAGAGAAAAGATCAATTTTGAGGCACTGAGGGATCTTCTGTTGGAGTGCAGTGGAAATCCAGACAGTGATAACCCTAAATAGAACGTGATAGAGCAGTGCTCTACCATGAGGAAGAAGCACAAGTGGGCAATAGAGTTATTTTTCTTCATAGTAGCTAGTATGGGGCTATGTCTTGGATTTGTGCGGAAAACAGTGTTTTACATTATGCTCAGGTCTCACACTATCCAACACATCCTCATTAACCACCACCCCCCTTCCCATCCTTTGATACAATACACAGGTATCATTCCCTTAGTCTATGGACCACCCCTGTGAAATGTCTGTGAAATGTCCATAAACATCCATAAATGTCCACAAAATGTGCATTGAGTTCATTTAGTCCATGACTTTGGGCTCCATCTGTGATGGTGGTCACTCAGGACAGGAGAGGTGGTGTGTTGTGTGGAGTTATTGGGCACCAAAGCCAGCTCAGGTCAGGTCACTGCTGCACTTGCACTGCTTCTTGTAAGGCTTCTCCTCCATTGGTTCAGGTGGTTCCTGCTATAGTAATTCCCATAACATGCAACTCAAATCATGGGTTACAACAATTGAAAGGTATTTCCATTACAGTCTCCACCCCTGGTCTCTTTGGGCCAGGTTATAGGGTTTAACATTGCAATGGACTCCTCCCCTTGCTCCTAGCCTGGCTAGCAACAAGGGATTCCTGCTGTAGTAATTCCTATAACATGCAACTCAAATCCCGGGTTACAACAATTTAAAGGTATTTCCATTACAGTCTCCACCCCTGGTCTCTTTGGGCCAGGTTATAGGGTTTAATATTGCAATGGACTCCTCCCCTTGCCCCTGGTCTGGCTTGGACTGATCCACAGACTGCAGTCCCTTAGAAGCGTACCTGCTCCAAGTGGAGCCTTATCTATGAGCCACAGTCTCTCCAGGGGTATACCTGCTGTGGCATAGACAGCCACAGCCACAGTTGCTTTGAGGTGCACCTGTTCCAGTGTGGCCTCCTCTATGGGCCGCAATGCCTTCAGAGATATACCTGCTCCGGCGTGGCCTTGCCCACAGTCACAGTCTCTTCAGAAGTAAACCTGCTCCAACATGGCCTTAACCATGGCTGCAGTCCCTCCAGGGGCGTACCTGCTCTGTCATGGGCTTATCTATGGCCACATGCTTTGAGATGCTCCAGCATGACCTCATGCACAGCCACTGATGCTTCAAGGTGTACCTGCTGCGGCACGGACATAACCATGGCCACAGATGCTTTGAGATGTACTTGCTCTGGCATGGGCTTATCCATGTCCACAGACGCTTCAGGGTGTCCTGCTCCCGCATGGACTCGTCCACAGGTCACAGTCCCGTCTACTTGAGTTGATACTTGAGTTCCAGCCTGTCCAGTACAGCAGTACAGAAACAGCAGCGATGCCCTGGCCATCTGCCAGCCCAGGCGCATGGCCATTGCTGTTATCAAAATGTTCCCAGGCACAGCAGAGTAAGATGAGAAGCAGTTCAGCAGTACAGCAAGCAGCAAAAGCAAAAAGCAGCCACTAGACTCTAATAAACAGTAAGGCAAGCAAGCCCCATCGCAAGCATAGAATCCTGACAATTAATAGCTAAACAGCAATAATAGCTATAAATTCGACCTAGCATATTCCAATCAAATCTGTTATTATCTCGAACCCTTCGAGCCCCACGCTGGGTGCCAAAAAGGACTGTCGTGGTTTAACCCCAGCCGGCAACTAAGCGCCACACAGCCGCTCAATCACTCCCCCCCCAGTGGGATGGGGGAGAGAATCAGAAGAGTAAAAGTGAGAAAACTCATGGGTTGAGATAAAGACAGCCGTACACGCAAGCAAAGCAAAGCAAGGAATTCATTGACTACTTCCCATCGGCAGGCAGGTGTTCATCCGTCTCCAGGAAAGCAGGGCTCCATCACACATAATGGTTACTTGGGAAGACAAACGCTATAACTCTAAACTTCCCCCCCTTCCTTCTTCTTCCCCCAGCTTATATACTGAGCATGATGTCGTATGGCATGGGATATCCCTTTGGTCAGTTGGGGTCAGCTGTCCTGGCTGTATCCCCTCCCAACTTCTTGTGCACCCCCAGCCTACTCGCTGGTGGGGCAGTCTGAGGAGCAGAAAAGGCCTTGACTCTGTGTAAGCACTGCTCAGCAATAACGAAAACATCCCTGTATTATCAGCACTGTTTCCAGCACAAATCCAAAACATAGCCCCATACTAGCTACTATGAAGAAAATTAACTCTACCCCAGCCAAAAGTAGTACACCATGAATGCTCAGAACCAAGAGATTTAAAAGGGAAAATAGAGGAAAATTTTGTCAATAAAAATGCCAGAAAGATTACTTTAAGCAGAAGTGATTTTCTGAAACCACTGACTGACCTTTGGCTGCGGATCATAAAAGTAATAAATAAGATGTAATATGCAGCTCTGTTCTGTAGGGCTGCAGTAGCTCCACAGCTCTGATCTGTCCTTTCTTTGGAAAGGTGGGAGACGACCAGAAGATTCACACAAGAGATGGCTTGGCCCTATCTAGTTTTCCATGCTGTGTGAGCCTTGTTCATTTGACATGCATACTCCCTTGCACTGTGCCTGCACTTCATATATTCACAGAGCAGCACAGATATTTCTCTCTTGCTTCTTGATCCAAGCATGAAACAGCAGATTGGCCGTTGTCCACTGATGAGGCATGGCTGAAGCAAGTGGTAGTATCAGCTTGAAGCACCCTTTGCTGAAAGGCCCTTTATTAAGAGGCCTGTTCTTCAGTTGCAGCTTTGCACCAGGGACCCACCCTTCTTACACGTTCTGCTGTAAAATCCTCTCCACCCATGCTCACGTGACTGAGTCTTGCACTTGGGCCAGCTGCAAGCTGAGAGGTCTGTTAACCCTGTTCACATTCATCCTGAGTTATTTCACGCTGATTCCATGGTCCACTGCACTGCTGCCCTAAAATCCTGCCCTTCCTTTTAACTGTTAAGGACACATTGGTTCTGCTGCTGGATCCTGCACAGCAATAAAAATGGGAACTGAACTGATCCTTTGGTCAGCTTTTAGTCAAGATAGTGGAAGGTGGGAAAAAAGCGCTGCAGTAACCAGGATAATACAAAACCAATGATAAAGTATTTTGCAGCCTAATGTCCATGGGTTTTGTATTTAGTATTATACATTGTATCTACTATACATACACTGGAAAAAAGAATATAAGATGTTCAGTGATTTGTAAATACAAAGAAACAACAGTGATTTTCCCTTGTTTTATTTGTAGTGTTGCCTGGTTAGCCTCTAAACTGGGTAATCCACTTATAGATAACAGAGGCTGCTTGTTACTTGTTGTGTTTACTTGAGAGTATTTAAAAATTGTCACAACAATCTGTGACCGCTCCTGATTAAACCATGAATGGATTTTGGAAGCATTTGGAGGGAAAAGTATGTGAAAACCTCATAATGTTGCAGGAAACCATTCATGACTAAACATGTGGACTTGGTATAACATAATTAGTTGCAGTTGTAGACCGCTTCATCTGACAAAAAATACCTGCAAATATTCTTGCAAGAATATGAGTCTTACTGGTGTCTTAATATATTCACTGTCTATTGACTTATATGTTTTCACCAGATACCAAAGGTATTCTATCCTATATCTATTGTGGAATCATAGAATCATAGAATTGTTTAGGTTGGAAAAGACCCTTAAGATCATTGAGTCCAACCATTAACCTAGCACTGCCAAGTCCACCACTAAACCATGTCCCTAAGCACCACATCTACATGTCTTTCAAATACCTCCAGGGACGGTGACTCAACCATTTCCACAAGCAGCCTGTTCCAATACTTGACAACCCTTTTGGTGAAGAAATTTTTCCTAATATCCGACCTAAACCTCCCCTGGCGCAACTTGAGGCCATTTCCTCTAGTCCTATGACTTGTTACTTGGGAGAAGAGGTCCACCCCCACCTCGCTACAACTGCCTTTCAGGTAGTTGTAGAGAGCAATAAGGTCTCCCCTCAGCCTCCTCTTCTCCAGACTAAACAACCCCAGTTCCCTCAGCCGCTCCTCATAAGACTTGTGCTCTAGACCCCTCACCAACTTCGTTGCCCTCCTCTGGACACGCTCCAGCACCTCGATGTCCTTCTTGTAATGAGGGACCCAAAACTGAACACAGTACTCGAGGTGCGGCCTCACCAGTGCCGAGTACAGGGACACTATCACCTCCCTGGTCCTGCTAGCCACACTATTCTTGATACAGGCCAGGATGCCATTGGCCCTCTTGGCCACCTGAGCACACTGCTGGCTCATGTTCAGGCAGCTGTCAACCAACACCCCCAGGTCCTTTTCCGCCAGGCAGCTCTCCAGCCACTCTTCCCCTAGCCTGTAGTGTTGCATGGGGTTGTTGTGACCCAAGTGCAGGACCCGGCACTTAGCCTTGTTGAATCTCATACAGCTGGCCTCGTCCCATTGATCCAGCCTGTCCAGGTCCCTCTGCAGGGCCTTCCTACCCTCAAGAAGATCAACACTCCTGTCCAACTTGGTGTCGTCTGCAAACTTCCTGAGGGTGCACTCGATCCCCTCGTCCAGATCATTGATAACGATATTAAACAGAACTGGCCCCAATACCAAGCCCTGGGGAACACCACGCGTGGCCGGCCGCCAACTGGATTTGACTCCATTCACCACTACTCTTTGGGCCCGGCCATCCAGCCAGTTTTTTTTACCCAGCAAAGAATATGCCCATCCAAGCCATGAGCATCCAGTTTCTCCAGGAGAATGCTGTGGGAAACGGTGTCAAAGGCTTTACTAAAGTCCAGGTAGACAACATCCACAGCCTCTCCCTCATCCACTAAGTGGATCACCTTGTCATAGAAGTAGATCAGGTTAGTCAAGCAGGACCTGCCTTTCATAAACCCATGCTGACTGGGCCTGATCACCTGGTTGTCCGGTACATGCCGTGTGATGGCACTCAGGATGATCTGCTCCATGACCTTCCCTGGCACCGAGGTCAGGCTGACAGGCCTGTAGTTCCCCAGATCCTCCTTCCGGCCCTTCTTGTAGATGGGCGTCACATTTGCTAACCTCCAGTCAACTGGGACCTCCCCAGTTAGCCAGGACTGCTGATAGATGATGGAAAGTGGCTTGGTGAGCACTTCTGCCAGCTCCCTCAGTACCCTTGGGTGGATCCCATCCGGCCCCATAGACTTGTGTGTGTGTCTATGTGGTGTAGCAGGTCGCTAACCATTTCCCCTTGGATTATGGGGGCTTCATCCTGCTCCCCGTCCCTGTCTTCCAGCTCAGGGGGCTGGGTACCCCGAGTACAACTGGTCTGACTATTAAAGACTGAGGCAAAGAAGGTATTAAGTACCTCAGCCTTCTCCTCATCCTTTGTCACTATGTTTCCTCCTGCATCCAATAAAGGATGGAGATTCTCCTTAGCCCTCCTTTTGTTGCTAATGTATTTGCAAAAACATTTTTTATTGTCTTTTACGGCAGTAGCCAGATTAAGTTCTAGTTGGGCTTTGGCCCTTCTAATCTTCTCCCTGCATAACCTCATGACATCCTTGTAGTCCTCCTGAGTTGCCTGCCCCTTCTTCCAAAGGTCATAAACTCTCCTTTTATTCCTGAGTTCCAGCCAAAGCTCTGTTCAGCCAGGATGGTCTTCTTCCCCGCCTGCTCATCTTTTGGCACATGGGGACGGCCTGCTCCTGCGCCTGTAAGATTTCCTTCTGGAAGAATGTCCAGCCTTCCTGGACTCCTTTGCCCTTCAGGACTGCCTCCCCAGGGACTCTGTCAACCAGGCTCCTAAACAGGCCAAAGTCTGCCCTCTGGAAGGCCAAGGTGGCAGTTCTGCTAACCCCCCTCCTTACTTCTTCAAGAATCGAAAACTCTGTCATTTCATGATCGCTATGCCCAAGATGGCCTCCAACCATCACATCACCCACAAGTCCTTCTCTGTTCGCAAACAACAGGTCCAGCAGGATGCCGTCCCTCGTTGGCTCCCTCACCAGCTGTGTCAGGAAGTTGCCTTCCACACACCCCAGGAACCTCCTAGGCTGTTTCCTCTCCACTGTATTGTATTTCCAGCAGGCATCTGGTAAGTTGAAGTCCCCCACGAGAACAAGGGCTAGCGATCGTGAGACTTCTCCCAACTGCTTATAGAATATTTCTTCTGCCTCTTCATCCTGGTTGGGTGGTCTGTAACAGACTCCCACCATGATATCTGCCTTGTTGGCCTTCCCCCTGATTCTTACCCCATAAACACTCAACCCTTTCATCACCATCGTTGAGCTCTAGACAGCCAAAACACTCCCTAACGTACGGGGCTACCCCACCGCCTCTCCTTCCTTGCCTATCCCTTCTGAAGAATTTATAGCCATCCATTGCAGCACTCCAGTTGTGTGAGTCATCCCACTGTGTTTCTGTGATTGCAACTATGTCATAGGTTTCCTGCTGCACAACAGCTTCCAACTCTTGTTTGTTGCCCATGCTGCGTGCATTGGTGTAGATGCACTTCAGTTGGGCTATTGATCCTGCCATCTTTTCCAGCCCCAATTCCTACATGACCATTCTCAGGCACTTCTGTGGTTTCTAACACATCCATAGCCCTTGTGTCTTTGCTGCCGCATGGCTCTCCATCCCCTACCTCCACTGAGATGGCAGACCGAAGGACCTCGCTAGCACACCGTCCCTCAAACATTGGTGTGCCGCCTGCAGGCTTATCTCTAGCGAGCCTGGTTTTACCCCTTTCCCCCTTCCAATCTAGTTTAAAGCTCTTTCAATGATCCCTGCTAACTCCTGCGCTAGGATCCTTTCGCCCTTTGAGACAGGTGTACTCTGTCTGTCGCCAGCAAGCCTGGTGTCATGTAAACCAACCCATGATCAAAAAACCCGAAATTTTGCCGGTGACACCAGGCTTGGAGCCAGGTATTGATCTGCTGGGTCTTCCTGCGTCTTCCCTCATCATTCCCTGCAACTGGAAGGATAAAATTATTAGTCATTTAAATATCACTAATAAGAATAATAAATCAAATCCAGCTTTTGCATTCTGATGTCTCTACTCCAGTGACTTAAAAGAGACAAAAGTAATTCCAGCACGATACCTAGTTGTCCAGGCAGTGTAAACCTGCCAGGGGGTTTAATGAAAATTAGTTTTTCTGCTCACAACGTAGGTAAGAGACTGGGATAACTCAGGGAAGAGGGGCCACAGGAAGAACAGTGTTTCTGTAGTTAGAGTCCTATAGAGTCCTTGTGCATGCTTATTGAAATAAAATATATGCTTATAAGAGAATATTTTTACTGTTAAATTAAGAATAAAAGAATTGAAGCCATTAATATTGTTTCATTATTCTTCAGAGATGCTGAACTTTTTGTTCTCTTCTATATTTTTGTTGGTAGTGCACCTTCATATTATTTCAATATAAGCTGTTGAAAATGAAAGCTGTCCAAAAAGACACTATAGTATTGATTTTTATTTTTTTCAACATTACGTGCCAAAGGTGGTAGTCTGGGAAAAGTCTATGAGAGACGAATGTTAACTATTTTAATATAGGACTTTTATCCATATTCAGCCCACTTGTACACTGGGATAAGCTACTGTTATAAGGAGAATTAAAATGGCACAAAACTGGAATGAAGAACTGTTCTTACTGAATCTTTCTTAACTGGTTAATTACTTTTATTGGGAAACACCTCAAGGCCAGAACAACAGGATAAATAGAGGTATTTCTGTCAAAATTCAAAGCATATTTGAACCAACACCTTTTCCTTCCTAGAAGGGTTGTTGCAAGCCAAAGCAGGTCTTGGCGCCCCATGTATGGCAACAGATGAGTCAAAGGATAGCCCAAAAATCAACTCCAGACCTCTTATTTGTTTTATGCTAGCATGTATGCTGTAATCATTTGCAACTTGGATGACTGTTCTGATCACCCTATTCCAGAGGATGAAAGGTGGTGAAGTTGCACAGATGATTGAAAGAGGAGAACGAATGGAATGTCCTGAAGTCTGTCCAACTGAGGTCTATGATTTAATGAAATTGTGTTGGACATAAAAGTGAGTCTGATGTGATGCTCTCTCTTTTAATGGCAGTATATTTTAATCTATTTAGTTAATAGCCAGAAAGGAAAAAGAAAGGTATTTCAAAACATATCCTTTCAGCTGGTGTTTAGCTTACAAATAACGTTTAAACTAAAGACAGTTGCAATTTCAAATGAAAATGATTTCAGGTAATTTTGGTGCACCACAAGAAGCTTATTTTGCACATCTGGTCCACTTTTTGCTGGAACGCTTATATACAATAACTAGGGTATCATCAAAAACAGTTGTTCTGCAAAAATGTCAGCCTGATGTATTTTGAAAAGAAAGTTTGAAATGAAGCAAAATATTTATGTTTCTTTTTGGGTTGTATTTTCTTTCATTTTCATTTACAAGACTCTTTCTTCACTGAAATTTAGAAGTCATGTTCCAAATTATTCCTTCCGTTCCCCAATTCTTAATTATTCTGACCTTTTTTTCCTCTCTCATTTCTAAATATCCTCAAATTGTGTTCCCACATTACCTTTCCATTAGTGAAAGGCAAAACATCTTTTCAAATCTTACCTAATGTATAAGAAACTTTTTTCCAGCTCAATATTTCAAAAGTTAAAATTATGAAAAATAGAGCAGAAAAAAAGAAATTAAATCTACTTTATATTCTTTTGTAACTAGTATATTGCAAAAATTCACATTAAAAAAAGTTTTATAATTAACCTTTTTTAACTATTTTGTTGAAGTCACCTTTTCCTGTAGGAATGTTTCCATATAGCACCCAAAGCCCATTGTAACATGGCTTATTCTTCCAGTTCACCATCTGGAGAATATGTGTTTTAAACAAAGATCTCTGGATTCCACTTCAGGTGCTGTAGTATTTCACTTTCAGATAGATCTCTTCTTTTTTAGTTTTATTGCACTTAGTATTCTTGAAAGAACATGGAGTCATAAAATAATTTCTGCCTTTCTGTTTGACTCATAGAATACCATAACAGCTGTAGAGTGAATCAGGATAATTTTTATTATGATTACTTGTGATGTCTTAAATAATGGCATTTAATAAGTATATCATAAGAGAATATTGCTTTCTATTTGTTTGTATTCAAACATCCTTGATATTGGAAACAAAAAGAAAAAAAAGAAAAATTCAATAAGAATACTCGAGTCCGGCAGTGTAACTATGTCAATATGTTATGTACTTTTGCAAGGACTTGTCAGTTTAATCATATTCTCTCAAATAAACAGATTTGCAGATATAAAGGAAAGCAAGATATTATGGCCATATATCAAAAGACTCCTCTCAATGGTGCTAAGCCAGTCCAGACTGTAGTACACATTATAAGGCAGACATTGCACTGTAAATATTCTCTTCTCTAGATTATTACTAAAGTAAATGAGGTAGAAAATAAAAGGGAGCTAAATTACCATTTCTTTCATATAGTACATTCACAGACCATAAACCACAAAGTAACAGGCATGCCAAATAAATCCAGTGACTGGATGCTCTGTAGTGACACTTGCCACTTGGTATTCATTTTGTAGCAACATTTTGGTAGCCTTAAAATAGTGTGAGTAGCTTTATATGATCTATCACTGAGGTAAAGTCTAAAGTGTAACAAGGCCCACACACCTTTTACAGCTTTCTCCTTCCTGTAGAGTGATACTTGTCATCTTGCCACAGCGTTGATCACCAACCAGGATTTGTTTTGGCTGAGCTGAGATTACGTAAGTATTATTATGACATTTCCCACTAACAGCGTAAAGAACAGCAGCTTCCTTGTCTTCAGCGAGGGCCTTCTGAGAAGCAGTTCTAAAACCAAGTGACTTTGGTTTACGTACTGCCGCTTTCACCCTGTAAAGCTCTAAGCTAATCCCTGTGTGTAGGATTGCCTTTGCTTGCTTTCTATGCGATATCCAGCCCCAAAATAGTGTGTCGAAAGTGGAGAGGCCACAAAGCAGAACAGCAGTGCAGATGCAGATACATTCCATTTTATTTTATTTACAGCTTTACTGACATAATATTTTGCTGTATTGTAAAATCTATTTAATGTTTTTCAGCTCTGTTCCTCTCTTGTATTTGAAGGCAGATTGGGATTTGGAGTCTTGTTATTAATTTTCTTAGCCCTCCAATGCATTAATACTTGTTCCAGCCTTGCCCCTCCTCATGGAAGTATATCATAAACATTTCTCACTGTGAAGGAAATTCACTGTGAAAGTATGTGTCCTGGTTTCAGCTGGGATAGAGTTGATTTTTCTTCCTAGTAGCTGGTATAGTGCTGTGTTTTGGATTTAGGATGAGAATAATGTGGATAACACACTGATGTTTTAGCTGTTGCTAAGTAGGGCTTACACTAGTCAAGGACTTTTCAGCTTCCCATGCTCTGCCCGGTGCACGAGAAGCTGGGAGGGGGCACAGCCAGGACAGCTGACCCAGACTGGCCAAAGGGCTATTCCATACCGTGTGACGTCATGCTCGGTATATAAACTGAGGGAGTTGGCCAGGGGGGCAGCGATCGCTGCTCGGGGACGTTCTGGGCATCCATCGGTGGGTGGTGAGCAATTGTATAGTTTATCACTTGCTTTGTATATTATTATTGTATTATTATATTATTATTATTACTATTACTACTATTCTATTTCATTTTACTTCAATTATTAAACTGTTCTTATCTCAGCCCATGAGTTTTTTGACTTTCATCCTTCCAATTCTCTCCCCCATCCCACTGGGGTGGGGGGAGTGAGCAAGTGGCTGTGTGGTGCTTAGTTGCTGGCTGGGGTTAAACCACGACAGTCCTTTTTGGCGCCCAACGTGGGGCTCAAAGGGTTTGAGATAATAACAGATTAACCAGAGCGTATTAAGGAATTTGTATCTGTTAACAGTTGCCAGTCATAATATTGATTCATCTGTTCTCGGTATTAGTTTACCTGATCTGCACCATGCTCTTGTTTTTGCAGTTTGCTGCTCTCTGCGGTGATTAGTGATGTTTTGCCTGGGAGATTTGTTATTAAAACACTGACCTTGAGCACTATCTGGTATTGCGCTATCTGGTATTCGGGTTCTGTAGCGAAGTCATTACTGTACTTCAGGTACCACCTCATGGAGACAATTAGCAATTATGTCTCTTCCTCTGAGAGGTTTTTTATGGAGGAAATACAGAATGGCACCTTCGCTGCCTTCTTCTATGATGTTTCCTCCTTCATTGCAACATCTTTTCAGTATCTTGAACATCCTTGGGTAGTTAAGATGTATCTATTGGTAGTTCTTGGGAATATCGTTTTGGTTTTGTCTAGAGTTAATAAGCATTTCAAGAATATCATCCAGAGATCTGCCCCAAGGCTGGATAGTTATGAGTGGCAGGGTGTGTGGGAGAGCATGGGCAAATGCCTAGGACAGTGGGCCCCTCCAGTATTTTGGAACTTCACCCCTGAACAAGTGCAGAATCCTGAAAAATTAGTAGAACATTTGGAAAAAGTATGCTGTCACCCTGGCAATTCTAGGGAGACCCAAATCTCCGCAATGTGCTGGGGCCTGTTCAACACTACATGCCTACCGAGCCCTGTTCAACACTATTCAGAACCCTCAAGGGGAAGAGAAGGTCTCTGGATCTGACGACAAAATGACAGGCGCTGTGGCTATGCCAGCCCCGGTGACAGGCCCTGTGGCTACGCTAGCCCCGGCAACAGGCCCTGTGGCTATGCCAGCCCCGGTGACAGACGCTGTGGCTATGCCGGCTCCGGCGACAGCTGCTGTGGCTACGCCAGCCCCCATGACAGGCGCAGCGGCTACGCCAGAGAACCAACCCATGCCAGTATCAGTCGCCCCTATACAGAAGAAAAAATACACAAGAAAATCAACTCGTTTAGTAAGGGCTGTTGACGAGCCAGGGCCATCAAGAGAAGAGGAGGAGGAAGAGGCAGAACCCACAGATGAGATGGTAACAACCCGATCTCTGTCCCTGAGTGAGCTGCGAGATATGTGAAAAGATTTTAGTCATTGTCCAGGTGAGCACATCATCACCTGGCTGCTCCGATGCTGGGATAACGGGGCCAGTAGCCTGGAATTAGAGGGCAGGGAAGCCAAGCAGCTGGGATCCCTTTATAGGGAAGGGGGCATTGACAAAGCGATTGGAAAAGGGGCACAAGCCCTCAGCCTCTGGAGGCGACTCCTGTCAGGTGTGAAGGAAAGGTATCCCTTCAAGGAAGATGTTATATGTCACCCAGGCAAGTGGACCACCATGGAGAGAGGTATCCAGTACCTGGGGGAATTAGCCATGCTGGAGGTGATTTATAATGACCTGGACAACGAGCAGCTATCCAAAGATCCAGATGAAGTCCAGTGCACACGACCCATGTGGCGGAAGTTTGTACGGAGCGCACCATCATCGTATGCAAACTCTTTGGCAGTAATGACCTGGAAAGATGAAGAGGTACCAACGGTGGATGAAATGGCTGGCCAACTCTGACAATACGAAGAAAGTCTCTCTTCCTCCTTACGGGCCTGCATCTTGGCTGTGGAGAAACTGCCTGACGTGCTAGCTGAGAAATTATCCCGGGAGTTCCAGCGATTCAAAGAGGACATGTCCTACTCCTCACCTGTACGGACCAGTATCTCAGCCATTAGGAGTAAGCGTCCCTCTGCTCAAGAGAGAAGATATAGTGGATACACACCACGGGCCACCTTGTGCTTTTATCTGCGTGACCATGGAGAGGACATGGGGAAGCGGGATGGAAAATCTACCTCGACCCTAGAGGCACGGGTACGTGAGTTGCAAGGAAAAACAGCTACAAAAGGGGGTTCTTCCAGGAAAACTGCTGCTCCGGTTTCCAGTGAGCAGTTCCCCAGAGAGAGTAGAAGGGCTGATTTTGCTTCCGATCTCAATAAAGGGATTTTTGATTTGCATTTACAAGAAGGGAGTAACGAATGCTATGACCAGGACTAGAGGGGCCCTGCCTCCAGCCAGGTGGAGGAAAGGGACAACCGGGTGCACTGGACTGTGTGGATTCGATGGCCTGGCACATCAGACCCACAGGAGTACAAGGCTTTAGTAGACACCGGTGCACAGTGTACCCTAATGCCATCAAGCTATGAAGGGGCAGAACCCATATGTATCTCTGGAGTGACAGGGGGATCCCAACAGCTGACTGTATTGGAGGCCGAAGTGAGCTTAACTGGGAAGGAGTGGCAGAAGCACCCCATTGTGACTGGCCCAGAGGCCCCGTGCATCCTTGGCATAGACTACCTCAGGAGAGGGTATTTCAAGGACCCAAAAGGGTACCGGTGGGCTTTTGGTATAGCTGCCTTGGAGACGGAGGAAATTAAACAGCTGTCTACCCTGCCTGGTCTCTCGAAGGACCCTTCTATGGTGGGGTTGCTGAGGGTCAAAGAACAACAGGTGCCAAGCACTACCACAGCGGTGCACCGGCGGCAATATCGCACCAACAGAGACTCCCTGATTCCCATCCATAAGCTGATTCGTCGACTGGAGAGCCAAGGAGTGATCAGCAAGACTCGCTCACCTTTTAACAGTCCCATGGGGCCAGTGCAAAAGTCTAATGGAGAGTGGAGACTAACAGTAGACTATTGGGGCCTGAGCGAAGTTACGCCGCCACTGAGTGCTGCCGTGCCAGACATGCTAAAACTTCAATACGAATTGGAGTCAAAGGCAGCCAAGTGGTATGCCACAACTGACATCGCTAATGCATTTTTCTGAATCCCTTTGGCGGCAGAGTGCAGGCCACAGTTTGCTTTCACTTGGAGGGGGGTCCAGTACACCTGGAATCGACTGCCCCAGGGGTGGAAACACAGCCCCACCATTTGCCATGGACTGATCCAGACTGCACTGGAACAGGGTGAGGCTCCGGAACACCTGCAAGGCATTGATGACATCATCATATGGGGCAACACAGAAGCAGCAGTTTTTGAGAAAGGGAAGAAAATAGTCCAAATCCTTCTGGAGGCCGGCTTTGCCATAAAACAAAGTAAGGTCAAGGGACCTGCACAGGAGATCCAGTTTTTAGGAATAAAATGGCAAGATGGGCGTCGTCAGATCCCAATGGATGCGATCAACAAAATAACAGCCATGTCTCCTCTCCACCAACCAGCAAAAAGGAAACACAGGCTTTCTTGGGTGTTGTGGGTTTTTGGAGAATGCATATTCCAAATTACAGTCTGATTGTAAGCCCTCTCTATCAAGTGACCCGGAAGAAGAATGATTTCAAATGGGGCCCTGAGCAACGACAAGCCTTTGTACAAATTAAACAGGAGATAGTTCATGCAGTAGCCCTTGGGCCAGCTTATCACACGTAAAGCTAAATTTCACCCTAAGCTCAAATATTTTAAAACAGGCTTATGGATATCCAGTTTACTTTTATCTCCAGTACTGTGTAAGTATAGTAAGTATAGATACCACATGGTGCATTACAAAAACGTAATATCAAAAAGACCTTTTCCTGAGGTGCTCACAAGAATTAATAACAGGATAAATACTAACATTTAGGAGAGGACAAAAGTAAACTGCATAAGCTTAGGGTGAAATTTAGCTTTACGGGTGATAAGCTGTGGTGAATTCTGAAATGCTTTTCAAGAAAGATTTGAAAAAAAAAATAGAAGTGGTTGCTGCTCCAAATACAACACAAGGAGCTTTGGTATACTCCAAAGACACATGGAAAAATATCTCTGGAGAAGGCTGAAACAGGACAGCGAAAGAAAGATGCTGCTCTTCACCTTTCAGTGTACAGCTGTTTTTTTTCAGGAAATACAGTAATGGACTTTATGTTAAAACCCATAATTATTGCCTTAGGTACTGATATGTTTTGTCCCGAGATGAGAGCAAGCCCCTGAGTTCCCATCTTTCACCAGAAAAAAAATAACTCCCTGAGGGACAGCTGGGCTTCCATGTGAGATGAGGAAAGAGATAAGTTGGTAACATTGAAATGAGCTGATGATTCCTTTTCTTTCCAAATGTTAGAAATTCACATCTCCCAGTTCCTCTCTGCTTACATTACTACCAAAAAGAATAGAATCTGGTTTTAAAGGGGCTTGGGGGTAAAATCAAACATGCTGTCGGTGAAAGTGACTGATATTACTTTTGTCTCTTTCAAGTCACTAGAGTAGAGACATCAGAATGCAAAAGCTGGATTTGATTTATTATTCTTATTAGTGATATTTAAATGACTAATAATTTTATCCTTCCAGTTGCAGGGAATGATGAGGGAAGACGCAGGAAGACCCAGCAGATCAATACCTGGCTCCAAGCCTGGTGTCACCGGCAAAATTTCGGGTTTTTTGATCATGGGTTGGTTTACATGACACCAGGCTTGCTGGCGACAGACAGAGTACACCTGTCTCAAAGGGCGAAAGGATCCTAGCGCAGGAGTTAGCAGGGATCATTGAAAGAGCTTTAAACTAGATTGGAAGGGGGAAAGGGGTAAAACCAGGCTCGCTAGAGATAAGCCTGCAGGCGGCACACCAATGTTTGAGGGACGGTGTGCTAGCGAGGTCCTTCGGTCTGCCATCTCAGTGGAGGTAGGGGATGGAGAGCCATGCGGCAGCAAAGACACAAGGGCTATGGATGTGTTAGAAACCACAGAAGTGCCTGAGAATGGTCATGTAGGAATTGGGGCTGGAAAAGATGGCAGGATCAATAGCCCAACTGAAGTGCATCTACACCAATGCACGCAGCATGGGCAACAAACAAGAGTTGGAAGCTGTTGTGCAGCAGGAAACCTATGACATAGTTGCAATCACAGAAACACAGTGGGATGACTCACACAACTGGAGTGCTGCAATGGATGGCTATAAATTCTTCAGAAGGGATAGGCAAGGAAGGAGAGGCGGTGGGGTAGCCCCGTACGTTAGGGAGTGTTTTGGCTGTCTAGAGCTCAACGATGGTGATGAAAGGGTTGAGTGTTTATGGGGTAAGAATCAGGGGGAAGGCCAACAAGGCAGATATCATGGTGGGAGTCTGTTACAGACCACCCAACCAGGATGAAGAGGCAGAAGAAATATTCTATAAGCAGTTGGGAGAAGTCTCACGATCGCTAGCCCTTGTTCTCGTGGGGGACTTCAACTTACCAGATGCCTGCTGGAAATACAATACAGTGGAGAGGAAACAGCCTAGGAGGTTCCTGGGGTGTGTGGAAGGCAACTTCCTGACACAGCTGGTGAGGGAGCCAACGAGGGACGGCATCCTGCTGGACCTGTTGTTTGCGAACAGAGAAGGACTTGTGGGTGATGTGATGGTTGGAGGCCATCTTGGGCATAGCGATCATGAAATGACAGAGTTTTCGATTCTTGAAGAAGTAAGGAGGGGGGTTAGCAGAACTGCCACCTTGGCCTTCCAGAGGGCAGACTTTGGCCTGTTTAGGAGCCTGGTTGACAGAGTCCCTGGGGAGGCAGTCCTGAAGGGCAAAGGAGTCCAGGAAGGCTGGACATTCTTCCAGAAGGAAATCTTACAGGCGCAGGAGCAGGCCGTCCCCATGTGCCAAAAGATGAGCAGGCGGGGAAGAAGACCATCCTGGCTGAACAGAGCTTTGGCTGGAACTCAGGAATAAAAGGAGAGTTTATGACCTTTGGAAGAAGGGGCAGGCAACTCAGGAGGACTACAAGGATGTCATGAGGTTATGCAGGGAGAAGATTAGAAGGGCCAAAGCCCAACTAGAACTTAATCTGGCTACTGCCGTAAAAGACAATAAAAAATGTTTTTGCAAATACATTAGCAACAAAAGGAGGGCTAAGGAGAATCTCCATCCTTTATTGGATGCAGGAGGAAACATAGTGACAAAGGATGAGGAGAAGGCTGAGGTACTTAATACCTTCTTTGCCTCAGTCTTTAATAGTCAGACCAGTTGTACTCGGGGTACCCAGCCCCCTGAGCTGGAAGACAGGGACGGGGAGCAGGATGAAGCCCCCATAATCCAAGGGGAAATGGTTAGCGACCTGCTACACCACATAGACACACACACAAGTCTATGGGGCCGGATGGGATCCACCCAAGGGTACTGAGGGAGCTGGCAGAAGTGCTCACCAAGCCACTTTCCATCATCTATCAGCAGTCCTGGCTAACTGGGGAGGTCCCAGTTGACTGGAGGTTAGCAAATGTGACGCCCATCTACAAGAAGGGCCGGAAGGAGGATCTGGGGAACTACAGGCCTGTCAGCCTGACCTCGGTGCCAGGGAAGGTCATGGAGCAGATCATCCTGAGTGCCATCACACGGCATGTACCGGACAACCAGGTGATCAGGCCCAGTCAGCATGGGTTTATGAAAGGCAGGTCCTGCTTGACTAACCTGATCTACTTCTATGACAAGGTGATCCACTTAGTGGATGAGGGAGAGGCTGTGGATGTTGTCTACCTGGACTTTAGTAAAGCCTTTGACACCGTTTCCCACAGCATTCTCCTGGAGAAACTGGATGCTCATGGCTTGGATGGGCATATTCTTTGCTGGGTAAAAAAAACTGGCTGGATGGCCGGGCCCAAAGAGTAGTGGTGAATGGAGTCAAATCCAGTTGGCGGCCGGCCACGCGTGGTGTTCCCCAGGGCTTGGTATTGGGGCCAGTTCTGTTTAATATCGTTATCAATGATCTGGACGAGGGGATCGAGTGCACCCTCAGGAAGTTTGCAGACGACACCAAGTTGGACAGGAGTGTTGATCTTCTTGAGGGTAGGAAGGCCCTGCAGAGGGACCTGGACAGGCTGGATCAATGGGACGAGGCCAGCTGTATGAGATTCAACAAGGCTAAGTGCCGGGTCCTGCACTTGGGTCACAACAACCCCATGCAACACTACAGGCTAGGGGAAGAGTGGCTGGAGAGCTGCCTGGCGGAAAAGGACCTGGGGGTGTTGGTTGACAGCTGCCTGAACATGAGCCAGCAGTGTGCTCAGGTGGCCAAGAGGGCCAATGGCATCCTGGCCTGTATCAAGAATAGTGTGGCTAGCAGGACCAGGGAGGTGATAGTGTCCCTGTACTCGGCACTGGTGAGGCCGCACCTCGAGTACTGTGTTCAGTTTTGGGTCCCTCATTACAAGAAGGACATCGAGGTGCTGGAGCGTGTCCAGAGGAGGGCAACGAAGTTGGTGAGGGGTCTAGAGCACAAGTCTTATGAGGAGCGGCTGAGGGAACTGGGGTTGTTTAGTCTGGAGAAGAGGAGGCTGAGGGGAGACCTTATTGCTCTCTACAACTACCTGAAAGGCAGTTGTAGCGAGGTGGGGGTGGACCTCTTCTCCCAAGTAACAAGTCATAGGACTAGAGGAAATGGCCTCAAGTTGCGCCAGGGGAGGTTTAGGTCGGATATTAGGAAAAATTTCTTCACCAAAAGGGTTGTCAAGTATTGGAACAGGCTGCTTGTGGAAATGGTTGAGTCACCGTCCCTGGAGGTATTTGAAAGACATGTAGATGTGGTGCTTAGGGACATGGTTTAGTGGTGGACTTGGCAGTGCTAGGTTAATGGTTGGACTCAATGATCTTAAGGGTCTTTTCCAACCTAAACAATTCTATGATTCTATGATTCCACAATAGATATAGGATAGAATACCTTTGGTATCTGGTGAAAACATATAAGTCAATAGACAGTGAATATATTAAGACACCAGTAAGACTCATATTCTTGCAAGAATATTTGCAGGTATTTTTTGTCAGATGAAGCGGTCTACAACTGCAACTAATTATGTTATACCAAGTCCACATGTTTAGTCATGAATGGTTTCCTGCAACATTATGAGGTTTTCACATACTTTTCCCTCCAAATGCTTCCAAAATCCATTCATGGTTTAATCAGGAGCGGTCACAGATTGTTGTGACAATTTTTAAATACTCTCAAGTAAACACAACAAGTAACAAGCAGCCTCTGTTATCTATAAGTGGATTACCCAGTTTAGAGGCTAACCAGGCAACACTACAAATAAAACAAGGGAAAATCACTGTTGTTTCTTTGTATTTACAAATCACTGAACATCTTATATTCTTTTTTCCAGTGTATGTATAGTAGATACAATGTATAATACTAAATACAAAACCCATGGACATTAGGCTGCAAAATACTTTATCATTGGTTTTGTATTATCCTGGTTACTGCAGCGCTTTTTTCCCACCTTCCACTATCTTGACTAAAAGCTGACCAAAGGATCAGTTCAGTTCCCATTTTTATTGCTGTGCAGGATCCAGCAGCAGAACCAATGTGTCCTTAACAGTTAAAAGGAAGGGCAGGATTTTAGGGCAGCAGTGCAGTGGACCATGGAATCAGCGTGAAATAACTCAGGATGAATGTGAACAGGGTTAACAGACCTCTCAGCTTGCAGCTGGCCCAAGTGCAAGACTCAGTCACGTGAGCATGGGTGGAGAGGATTTTACAGCAGAACGTGTAAGAAGGGTGGGTCCCTGGTGCAAAGCTGCAACTGAAGAACAGGCCTCTTAATAAAGGGCCTTTCAGCAAAGGGTGCTTCAAGCTGATACTACCACTTGCTTCAGCCATGCCTCATCAGTGGACAACGGCCAATCTGCTGTTTCATGCTTGGATCAAGAAGCAAGAGAGAAATATCTGTGCTGCTCTGTGAATATATGAAGTGCAGGCACAGTGCAAGGGAGTATGCATGTCAAATGAACAAGGCTCACACAGCATGGAAAACTAGATAGGGCCAAGCCATCTCTTGTGTGAATCTTCTGGTCGTCTCCCACCTTTCCAAAGAAAGGACAGATCAGAGCTGTGGAGCTACTGCAGCCCTACAGAACAGAGCTGCATATTACATCTTATTTATTACTTTTATGATCCGCAGCCAAAGGTCAGTCAGTGGTTTCAGAAAATCACTTCTGCTTAAAGTAATCTTTCTGGCATTTTTATTGACAAAATTTTCCTCTATTTTCCCTTTTAAATCTCTTGGTTCTGAGCATTCATGGTGTACTACTTTTGGCTGGGGTAGAGTTAATTTTCTTCATAGTAGCTAGTATGGGGCTATGTTTTGGATTTGTGCTGGAAACAGTGCTGATAATACAGGGATGTTTTCGTTATTGCTGAGCAGTGCTTACACAGAGTCAAGGCCTTTTCTGCTCCTCAGACTGCCCCACCAGCGAGTAGGCTGGGGGTGCACAAGAAGTTGGGAGGGGATACAGCCAGGACAGCTGACCCCAACTGACCAAAGGGATATCCCATGCCATACGACATCATGCTCAGTATATAAGCTGGGGGAAGAAGAAGGAAGGGGGGGAAGTTTAGAGTTATAGCGTTTGTCTTCCCAAGTAACCATTATGTGTGATGGAGCCCTGCTTTCCTGGAGACGGATGAACACCTGCCTGCCGATGGGAAGTAGTCAATGAATTCCTTGCTTTGCTTTGCTTGCGTGTACGGCTGTCTTTATCTCAACCCATGAGTTTTCTCACTTTTACTCTTCTGATTCTCTCCCCCATCCCACTGGGGGGGGAGTGATTGAGCGGCTGTGTGGCGCTTAGTTGCCGGCTGGGGTTAAACCACGACAGTCCTTTTTGGCACCCAGCGTGGGGCTCGAAGGGTTCGAGATAATAACAGATTTGATTGGAATATGCTAGGTCGAATTTATAGCTATTATTGCTGTTTAGCTATTAATTGTCAGGATTCTATGCTTGCGATGGGGCTTGCTTGCCTTACTGTTTATTAGAGTCTAGTGGCTGCTTTTTGCTTTTGCTGCTTGCTGTACTGCTGAACTGCTTCTCATCTTACTCTGCTGTGCCTGGGAACATTTTGATAACAGCAATGGCCATGCGCCTGGGCTGGCAGATGGCCAGGGCATCGCTGCTGTTTCTGTACTGCTGTACTGGACAGGCTGGAACTCAAGTATCAACTCAAGTAGACGGGACTGTGACCTGTGGACGAGTCCATGCGGGAGCAGGACACCCTGAAGCGTCTGTGGACATGGATAAGCCCATGCCAGAGCAAGTACATCTCAAAGCATCTGTGGCCATGGTTATGTCCGTGCCGCAGCAGGTACACCTTGAAGCATCAGTGGCTGTGCATGAGGTCATGCTGGAGCATCTCAAAGCATGTGGCCATAGATAAGCCCATGACAGAGCAGGTACGCCCCTGGAGGGACTGCAGCCATGGTTAAGGCCATGTTGGAGCAGGTTTACTTCTGAAGAGACTGTGACTGTGGGCAAGGCCACGCCGGAGCAGGTATATCTCTGAAGGCATTGCGGCCCATAGAGGAGGCCACACTGGAACAGGTGCACCTCAAAGCAACTGTGGCTGTGGCTGTCTATGCCACAGCAGGTATACCCCTGGAGAGACTGTGGCTCATAGATAAGGCTCCACTTGGAGCAGGTACGCTTCTAAGGGACTGCAGTCTGTGGATCAGTCCAAGCCAGACCAGGGGCAAGGGGAGGAGTCCATTGCAATATTAAACCCTATAACCTGGCCCAAAGAGACCAGGGGTGGAGACTGTAATGGAAATACCTTTAAATTGTTGTAACCCGGGATTTGAGTTGCATGTTATAGGAATTACTACAGCAGGAATCCCTTGTTGCTAGCCAGGCTAGGAGCAAGGGGAGGAGTCCATTGCAATGTTAAACCCTATAACCTGGCCCAAAGAGACCAGGGGTGGAGACTGTAATGGAAATACCTTTCAATTGTTGTAACCCATGATTTGAGTTGCATGTTATGGGAATTACTATAGCAGGAACCACCTGAACCAATGGAGGAGAAGCCTTACAAGAAGCAGTGCAAGTGCAGCAGTGACCTGACCTGAGCTGGCTTTGGTGCCCAATAACTCCACACAACACACCACCTCTCCTGTCCTGAGTGACCACCATCACAGATGGAGCCCAAAGTCATGGACTAAATGAACTCAATGCACATTTTGTGGACATTTATGGATGTTTATGGACATTTCACAGACATTTCACAGGGGTGGTCCATAGACTAAGGGAATGATACCTGTGTATTGTATCAAAGGATGGGAAGGGGGGTGGTGGTTAATGAGGATGTGTTGGATAGTGTGAGACCTGAGCATAATGTAAAACACTGTTTTCCGCACAAATCCAAGACATAGCCCCATACTAGCTACTATGAAGAAAAATAACTCTATTGCCCACTTGTGCTTCTTCCTCATGGTAGAGCACTGCTCTATCACGTTCTATTTAGGGTTATCACTGTCTGGATTTCCACTGCACTCCAACAGAAGATCCCTCAGTGCCTCAAAATTGATCTTTTCTCTATTTGTTGCATTTAGAGTGATGCCTTTAACCTTTAAACAACACTTTCTTCCAGACTGCAAGTAGCTGTAGGATTGGGGGCTTGATGACTCACATTCTGTAATGTGCTCATCTGGCAGCAACTTGCTCATCATTTCACCTAAATAGTTGCTGAACAGGGTTTCCAGTCCCCTGGGTGACTCATAGATATCTCAGAGTCTGTGTAATGATAAAAGCAACATCCTTGCAGAGTGTCTAAGAGATTGTAAAGCTCTAGGCATGTGTATGCTGTGGTGAACCACGCTATAAAAATGTTAGTTTGTCTCCAGGGTCACGCATCCTTTGGTGTGCTTCCATGAGACAGTGGACACGTCCTAATCAATAAAATCACAAGACACATCCTAAGATGGAGAAAAGAGGTAATCATACAACTCATCCGGTTCTTTCATAATGATAGTATTGGGTAGGTTGGATCTCTGTCCACATTTTCCCCACAGAGAATTTAAAAACAGTTTCACAATTTGGTGCTTCACGGGGGGTTTCTTAATATGTTCAGGATGCAAAACAATGTCTTCTTTCTTCCTGTAATCTTCAACATATTCAGGTTTTTTGTCATCATCCATGCACCAGGCTGGGTAGCCTGAAGCTTCCTGCTTCTGGTGGAGGTGGAATTGTATAAAATCTGAGAAAAAAATGCTAGCCCTCAGTTCAAAATGCCAAACCTCGTAGATTTTACAAATCCTGTAGCCATTCTCCAGATCCTCATTCAGTTCTGGGGAACACCAGGTACCCACAAGGGCTCTTTCTTCATCACTGTCTAGGTAGAGGGCCTGGCAGGTTTCAGAACAAGTGTGGCACAAGGGAAACAATAGCTTGCCATTCACCCTCACAGGAAGCACAGGGAAAAAGAACCTATGATGAGGCAGGTCCACCTTTACTTTGACCATCCCAAAATAGGCCGTCAGGGTGTCAAAATTCTCAAAGATATCTTTGGGGTGCCCAAGAGGGTATTGTTTTGTTTTCTTGATGAAGGGATAGAGGCTAGTAAAATCATAATAATGTATCTTTTAATCAGAGGCTGCTTTGTAATATAGACAAATGGCATTTTTTCTGCTGCTGAAAAGCACATCTCTGGGGCTCAGCGTTGTGGGCAGTTTGGTCCTGGCTAAGAACTCTGCAAGCTCCCCATCTGATTTTGTCACAGTGACCCACTCATGCTCCCATAGAGAGCTGATAGAGAGAGGGAGGGATCCCTGTGGAGAGGGAGGGAGCCCTGTGGAGACAGGATGGCCTTGCCTTGGCCCCATCCCCCACGGTCTGTGAAGCGTCTTATTCCCCCACACACACCTACTGCCTGGGGGACAGTCCTGGTATCACTCCTCTTGGTTTGACTGGTCGCTGATGTAATTTTCCAATTAGCAAAACTACTAACCACTTGTGCCTTGGGAAAGGAATTTGGGAGGGAGCTAAAAGATAGCAAACGGTGGAAAACTAACGGCTCTAACCTTGAAGAAGAGCTAACAAGCCAATAAATGTGAACATCTTGGCACCAAAGACTGGACAGTGGCCAGAGAAGATAAAACTGCAGAAAGTAGGTGAAAGGTAAATGCGACGAGGGGAGATCACAACCACCGACTCAGTTCAGGATGAAATGTTAATCACTAACCAATAAATGTAAATTTAGGCAGGTTTATACTAATCATGTAGCCTGATAAATGTGCTGTAGTTTGTATGACGGTGTGCTTATACGTGCTTGATTTGTGGAATTATCACTGAGCACCCTGCGCAGAATCAACATCTCTATAAGAACCTTCACTTCTCCTTGCTCATCTCCTTTTTCACACTGAATACTCCTGTTGGCAGGACCAACGCTGGATCCAGGACTGGTGATTCTCTTTTCCTTCTCTCTCTCTCTCTCTCTTTCACTTTTCCTAAGGTGATTAAGTTCTTAAAGTTGTTAAATTGTAGTCAAGCACTGAAGTGAGAGAGCATCTGGGTGGGAGTTTGGCCCTTAGCCAAGGTTAAGCTACCATGCACTGTCATGGTAGGAGCCATTCACATCTGGGCCTTGCATAACCACAACAAAGTGCTGACTCTTGGACGAGTCCCACTATTTTGCAGAAGCAGCTATAGCTGCCCTCCTGTCATGCCCTGCATGACATTAGGTCAGTAAGCTGAGTGCTGGGCTCCCCGTGCCTCTGGCCAGCTCTATTGCCACATTAGAAATACAACCAGTAAAAACAACCCAGCTTTGCAAAGGAAGAGTCATACCACAGCAAATAATGTGCACCATTGGCCCACAGAGCAGTGCAAGCATTATTTTTCATGGATACTAACTTGTCTGTCTAGCAGCATTGCTACCAGCTAGTGGCTGCATTAATATGAGCATCTGTTCTTTCTTTTTCCTCCTCTGTTAAAGTAAAATACTGCTGGTTTGATCAACAGCAAGAGTGCCAAGACTGTTACTGCTTGCCTGAGAGGCAGAGCAAGTAGCAGAGGCCTTTTACAGCTCTCCAGCGGTTTGAAGGATTTGCTTTAAAAAATTACACATACACACCTGTATTTCCCCCACCATTTGTTCTTACCTGTTCTCGTGGTTTAACCCCAGTCAGCAACTAAGCACCACACAGCCGCTCGCTCACTCCCCCTCACCAGTGGGATGAGGGAGAGAATCAGAAGAGTAAAAGGGAGAAAACTAATGAGTTGAGATAAAGACAGTTTAATAGGTGAAGAAAAAGCTGCACGCACAAGCAAAGCAAAGCAAAGCAAAGCAATGAATTCATTCACTACTTCCCATTGGCAGGCAGGTGTTCAGCCATCTCCAGGAAAGCAGGGCTCCATCATGCGTAATGGTTACTTGGGAAGACAAACGCCATCACTCTGAACGTCCCCCCTTCCTTCTTCTTCCCCCAGCTTATATACTGAGCATGACGTCATACGGTATGGAATAGCCCTTTGGCCAGTCTGGGTCAGCTGTCCTGGCTGTGCCCCCTCCCAGCTTCTTGTGCACCTGGCAGAGCATGGGAAGCTGAAAAGTCCTTGACTAGTGTAAGCACTACTTAGCAACAACTAAAACATCAGTGTGTTATCCACATTATTCTCATCCTAAATCCAAAACACAGCACTATACCAGCTACTAAGAAGAAAATTAACTC
The DNA here is from genome assembly GCF_047370975.1 of Nipponia nippon. Classification (NCBI taxonomy): domain Eukaryota; kingdom Metazoa; phylum Chordata; class Aves; order Pelecaniformes; family Threskiornithidae; genus Nipponia; species Nipponia nippon. The sequence goes on along the minus strand of NW_028262339.1, from coordinate 4,976,692 downwards.
TATCCCAGATGAAACCAGGACAGTACCCACCCCTTATTCCATACCATTTACATCATGCTCAGGTCCCACATTATCCAATACATCCTCTTTAACTACCACCCCCTTCCCATCCTTTGATACAATACACAGGTATCATTCCCTTAGTCTATGGACCACCCCTGTGAAATGTCTGTGAAATGTCCATAAACATCCATAAATGTCCACATAATGTCCATTGAGTTCTTTTAGTCCATGACTTCGGGCTCCATCTGTGATGGTGGTCACTCAGGACAGGAGAGGTGGTGTGTTGTGTGGAGTTATTGGGCACCAAAGCCAGCTCAGGTCAGGTCACTGCTGCACTTGCACTGCTTCTTGTAAGGCTTCTCCTCCATTGGTTCAGGTGGTTCCTGCTATAGTAATTCCCATAACATGCAACTCAAATCATGGGTTACAACAATTGAAAGGTATTTCCATTACAATCTCCACCCCTGGTCTCTTTGGGCCGGGTTATAGGGTTTAACATTGCAATGAACTCCTCCCCTTGCTCCTAGCCTGGCTAGCAACAAGGGATTCCTGCTGTAGTAATTCCTATAACATGCAACTCAAATCCCGGGTTACAACAATTTAAAGGTATTTCCATTACGATCTCCACCCCTGGCCCCTTTGGACCACACCATTGGGTTTAACACTGCAATGGACTCCTCCCCTTGCCCCTGCTCCGGCTTGGGGTCCCTCCCACAGGAGACAGTCCTCCATGAACTTCTCCAAAGCGAGTCCTTCCCACGGGCTGCAGTTCTTCACGAACTGCTCCAGCATGGGTACCTTCCACGGGGTGCAGTCCTTCAGGAACAGACTGCTCCAGCGTGGGTCCCCCACAGGGTGACAAGTACTGCCAGCAAACCTGCTCCAGCGTGGGCTCCTCTCTCCACAGGGCCACAGGTCCTGCCAGGAGCCTGCTCCAGCGCAGGCTTCCCACGGGGTTATAGCCTTCTTCAGGCATCCACCTGCTCCAGCATGGGGTCCTCCACGGGCTGCAGGTGGATAGCTGCTCCACCCTTATCTTCCATGGGCTGCTCTGGCATGGGATTATCCACGTCCGCAGATGCTTCAGGGTGTCCTGCTTCCGCATGGACTCATCCACAGGTCACAGTCCCTTCAACTCGAGTTCACACTGGAGTGCCAGCCTGTCCAGTACAGCAGCACAGAAAACAGCAGAGATGCCCTGGCCATCTGCCAGCCCAGGCACATGGCCATTGCTGTTATCAAAATGTTCCCAGGCACAGCAGAGTAAGATGAGAAGCAGTTCAGCAGTACAGCAAGCAGCAAAAGCAAAAAGCAGCCAATAACGAGCACTAGACTCTAAAATACAGTAAGGCTGTTCAATATCTTCATCAATGACATCATTGACAGTGGAATCGAGGGCACCCTCAGCAAGTTTGCAGATGACACCAAGCTGAGTGGTGCAGTTGACACGCCTGAGGGACGGGATGCCATCCAGAGGGACCTGGACAGGCTGGAGAGGTGGGCCTGTGTGAACCTCATGAGGTTCAACAAGGACAAGTGCAAGGTCCTGCATTTGGGTCAGGGCAATCGCCAATATCAATACAGGCTGGGGGATGAAGGGATTGAGAGCAGCCCTTAGGAGAGGGACTTGGGAGTAATGATAGATGTAAAGCTGGACATGAGCCAGCAATGTGCTCTCACGGCCCGGAGAGCCAACCATGTCCTGGGCTGCATCAAAAGAAGCATGGCCAGCAGGTCGAGGGAGGTGATTCTGCCCCGCTGCTCTGCTCTGGTGGGACCTCACTGTGTCCAGCTCTGGAGTCCTCAGCACAGGAAGGACATGGACTTGTTGGAGAGGGTCCAGAGGAGGGCCACAAAAATGATCAGAGGGATGGAACACCTCTCCTATGAGGAAAGGCTGAAAGAGCTGGGGTTGTTCAGCCTGGAGAAGAGAAGGCTGCGGGGAGACCTTATTGCGGCCTTTCAGTACTTAAAGGGGGCTTATAAGAAAGATGGGGACAGACTTTTTAGCAGGGCCAATAGCGATAGGACAAGGGGTAATGGTTTTAAACTAAAAGAGGGTAGATTCAGAATCTAGATATAAGGAAGAAATTTTTTATGATACCAATAGATGGTGCTTAGTTGCCGGCTGAAGTTAAACCACGACAATGAGACTGAAATGGAAGGTACTGGGAAAAAGATATGTAGATTTCCCTGAAAATAAATTCCTACAGTAGAGAGTGTGGTGGAATTTTTCTGTTTGACTTTTATTCAGTACAATGTTACTGAGGTGTTTTGAACAGCTAGCACACAGTGGTGTGCCATTCTTGGCATGAGAATTATATGGGATTATTTTGGGAGAGGGAGCACAGCTGGGGGGTGGCTGACCCAGACTGGCCAAAGGGTTGTTCCATACCATATGACATCATGCTCAGTATATAAGCTGGGGGAAGAAGAAGGAAGGGGGGGACATTGGGCGTGATGGCGTTTGTTTTCCCAAGTAACCGTTACGCTTGATGGAACCCTGCTTTCCTGGGGATGGCTGAACACCTGCCTGCCGATGGGAAGTAGCGAATGAATTCCTTGCTTTGCTTTGCTTGCATGCACATCTTTTGCTTTACCTATTTAACTGTTGTATTTTATTTTACTTCAATTATTAAACTATTCTTACCTCAACCCAGGAGTTTTCTCCCTTTTACCCTTCCGATTCTCTCCCCCATTCCACCGGTGGGGAGTGAGCGAGCGGCTGTGTGGTGCTTAGTTGCTAGCTGGGATTAAACCACAACAGCGTCATATCCCAGGAATGCCCAGAATATTTGTCCAAGGAGTCTTCATTCTTTGGTAAACATCAGTCGCTAGAAAGCATTAAAACACATCTCTTTAAGGTGCTGGATGCTCTGAGCCAAGGACATCACAAAGACTTATAATACTGAGATCAAGACTGTGGGTGATAATGCTTCTTTGGCACAGCAGACCCTTCTATAAGGAGATTAAAGCTTGCCTGAGTAGAAGGTTTGTCCAATAGATTGAATAAAAGAACAGTAAAAACCTCTGTTCCAGGTGCAAGATTTGTTTCTTTGACTTTTGTCCTGGTTTTGGCTGGGATAGAGTTAATTTTCTTCCTAGTAGCTGGTATAGTGCTGCGTTTTGGATTTAGGATGAGAATAATGTTGATAACACACTGATGTTTTAGTTGTTGCTAAGTAGTGCTTACACTAGTCAAGGACTTTTCAGCTTCCCATGCTCTGCCAGGTGCACAAGAAGCTGGGAGGGGGCACAGCCAGGACTGCTGATCCAGACTGGCCAAAGGGCTATTCCATACCATATGACATCATGCTCAGTATATAAACTGGAGGGAGTTGGCCAGGGGGCAGCGATTGCTGCTCAAGGACTGGCTGGGCATTGGTCAGTGGGTGGTGAGCAATTGCATTGTGCATCACTTGTTTTGTATATTCTTTTATCATTGTTATTGTTATTATTATTATTTCCTCTTCCTCTGCGGTCCTATTAAACTGTCTTTATCCCAACCCATGGGTTTTACTTTTTTTTCTGATTCTCTCCCCCATCCCACCAGGGAAGTGGGGAGGATGAGCAAGCGGCTGTGTGGCGCTTAGTTGCCGACTGGGGTTAAACCACAACAACTTTGCTTTGGTTATCATACCTACAAACCAACCTCCCCCCCAAAAGACAACAAAAAACAAATTTCAGGACAGTCACCCCAGCTCCTAGAAGCCTATCAACACGTTCCATATGCTTCTCACGTAGGCCAAAATGTGAGAGAAAAAGTAACACTTGGCATGTTTAGTTGTGTTGCCTATGCCCTAAAGAAGGTTATTCACATCCCACTGTAATGAGCACAGTGTAAGAGCCATCTCTGGATTCCTCCGTTCACCTGGCCATTCTAGCCATCCTTCTGATGGTATCAAAGAGAACAGAAATTCCCTTATGCAGGCTGCATGCCTGTTTCCAGGATCTAGAATACAGGCAAATGTCCTATTGTCTTAAAATTATCCCGTAAGAGTTTTTTATTTTATGATGCACTCAAGATATAGTGCCCACTACAAAACTGCTCTGTTTCACTGGCATTTACTGAAGATTTATTTGGAGTTTGAGTTCATACAGACCATAGAATCATAGAATCATAGAATCATAGAATCGTCAAGGTTGGAAAAGACCCTTAAGATCATCGAGTCCAACCATTAACCTAGCACTGCCAAGTCCACCACTAAACCATGTCCCTAAGCACTACATCTACCCATCTTTTAAATACCTCCAGGGATGGAGACTCAACCACTTCCTGGGGCAGCCTGTTCCAGTGCCTGACTACCCTTTCAGAGAAGAAGTTTTTCCTAATATCCAACCTAAACTTCCCCTGGCGCAGCTTGAGGCCGTTTCCTCTCGTCCTATGACTTGTTACTAGGGAGAAGAGACCGACCCCCACCTCGCTACAACCTCCTTTCAGGTAGTTGTAGAGAGCAATAAGGTCTCCCCTCAGCCTCCTCTTCTCCAGACTAAAGAACCCCAGCTCCCTCAGCTGCTCCTCATAAGACTTGGTCTCTAGACCCTTCACCAACTTTGTTGCCCTTCTTTGGACATGCTCCAGCACCTCAAAGTCCTTCTTGTAGTGAGGGGCCCAAAACCGAACACAGTACTCGAGGTGCGGCCTCACCAGTGCCGAGTACAGGGGCACTATCACCTCCCTGGTCCTGCTGGCCACACTGTTCCTGATACAAGCCAGGATGCCATTGGCCCTCTTGGCCACCTGAGCACACTGCTGGCTCATGTTCAGGCGGCTGTCAACCAACACCCCCAGGTCCTTTTCAGCCAGGCAGCTCTCCAGCCACTCCTCCCCAAGCCTGTAGCATTGCATGGGGTTGTTGTGACCCAAGTGCAGGACTCGGCACTTAGCCTTGTTGAACCTCATGCAGTTGGCCCCAGCCCAATGATGCAGCCTGTCCAGGTCCCTCTGCAGGGCCTTCCTACCCTCCAGCAGATCAACACTTCCACCCAACTTGGTTTCATCTGCAAGCAACAAACCAGAAAGTCCCTGAACATGAGAGAGTTCATAGTTAGGTAACTGAATCCTACCACTCCCTACAAAAGTTAAAGCAAACACGCACAATCTTCTACAGAAGACAAATGCATATGTATAACACTCAATGTGCATCAAATACAAATAAATCTTCAAGTTCTTTCCTGAATATTACTGCTTCTCACAAAGATGCTAGGCTATAGCCTATATGTCATTTGCTAGTTTATTCCATATTTAAAATTACCACATGCTACTCCTGAAAAATATCAATAAAAAGTTTATAATGAAACTATGAAAAATATCAAGACAATAGTTTGAGGGATATACTAGAACCTCGCACTGACAATACTTAATTTTGGCCTACTGTAGCTGGGTGAGCATTGCAGGGCTTCAGTTGTTGTCATGTCTGAATTTGCTATTCCAACTTAGAGTTTTACCTGCAATGTGTCAAATTCAGTAGTTTGAATTTATGAAAAATTGCTTCTACAGAAATCCTGCATTCCACAGATCAGTCAGAACAACTCTCACATCTAATTTTAATTTCTCATAATCCTATGATTTTGTAGTCAAGACACCATTCATCATTAGCTAAAGATCAAGAAAAACTAACAACTTTTCTTCACTTTTTGGGCAAAAGATGCTTCTACACCTAATGCCTTCTTGTGATGGGTACATTTTAAAATGTTGTTCTTTTTTACCAGTTTATAGTTCCTAGAACAGAGAAAAAAATCCATTGGTTGCAATTTAGATAAAGAGAAAAACAACAATCCATATAATCAAAAGAAAATTACTATACTGCGAATGGCAGTGGCAGACATGTAGAGTTCATCTCTGGAGATGAGGGACTATTTCTTAATTCTTCAGAACATAAAATGGAGAAGTTCAAAGTTCAAACAAACAAGAAGGTCTGCTATAAAACGTTCATAAAATATGGGGAAGATTTCTCAATTATTACTGAAAGAACAGCCACATGATTCCTTATGATCTCTTAAATTTCACAAGCCATTTATTTATAATTGTTTCAGACAACAAAGCCTTGATTTTTGCTTGCAAAACAGGGTAATGTTGATAGATTTTAGGCAAGGTGTCTTTAGCTTGCCTGATATATGAAAAGTGTTCATTGTAATGTTTGGAAATGTTTGAAATGATATAGTGCCACACAGACATGCAAGGATCCAAATATACACACAAAACATTAGATAATGGTTAAAAACTTACTTCTTATCTGTTTTGGAAGAATTTCTGCATTTGAGATGGCTGTTCTCTTGGACTGGACCTTCAAATCTTGCCTTCCTTTCTGGAGTTCAAATACCCTTCTAGGATCACTAATACAGTAGAAGAGAATGCATTTGGATTCACATTTTTCCCCTCCCTTATATTCCTACAGGGGCCAAATAATGCTGAGCCCATCAAGTTAGCACAGTTACAGATGTGAGGCTATAAGATGGAGATTCAGTCCCTAAAGGGCTGAATGTAAGGCTTTACTCCTGAGAGGGCTGAAGGAAGTGCAGTTGGTTACCTAAGAGATGCACTTGAGTATAACAGTAAAAGAGGGTCTGAAGTGCAGCTCTCCCCGTAGCCATGACATTTGACTTTTAAGGAAGCTACAAGTGCAAGCAAATATCATGGTTAACTTACATGAAAAAAAAAGTAATATGCAAATACATAGGAAAATTAGGTACCCACTTCTTCCCAGGTAGCTTTCACACCAGTGATGTGATCAGTGTTCTAGACAGCAAGTACTCCAGACACAAGGCAAGAGTTTAGTATCATCTCACACATTTCATGCATGTAGGGAAGCAGAACATTCATACAAAATAGAGGAGCAAAACTCAGGAAAACAGGACAACTCACCTGGAGAGCATTACAAAGAATCTATGCTGACCATACTGTTACCCTTAGCTTGCTTCTCTTTCACCTCTTATATTTAGACAAGGATAAGGGTAAACCCATCGATTTATTGAAAGGTTTGCACAACAGCAAGCAGTGTCACTGAGGCACTGGACTCTATGATAATTAAAAAATAATAAATAGGAATATGAACCTTGCTACAAAGACCAAACAAGAATGTGGAAGGAGACTTGGGGACAGCTGATTAGTTTACTCATCCACCTATAGTAGGATGAGTAAAGGGACTGAACTGGGACAAAAGATCAAGAGACATGTAGTGGTCAAAAAGAGTTCCTGAGTAAGCTCTTCATTTGAATAGGGTTTATTTTTTTTCTACCTTTGGTTTTTTAATGTAATACTCTGTGAGCAATGCATGAAAGTAGTTTGGAGCAAGTATCTTCTATGTGGGCAAGATGTAAGAAAGGCTCACTAGACAGTGTAGAATGATGAAAATATGATGACTGAAACAATCTGTTCTAGTATAAGGTGATCTTAGCACCTAACTTGTAACTTCTACAGTTTTATGATTATACACAGAAAAAAATATTTGAATATGAATATGCAATTTTTTCTAAATTTTTTCTTTAATAAGTATTCTTGAAAGCAAGATGTGTGCATTTGTGAACAGCATTACAAAGTTTCATTCTAAGATTCTTTCCTATGTTCTTTCCTTACATAACACACATTAAAACTGAAAGGAATTAAGCGTGCATAGAATGAGAAATATACATTTTATGGTGATTAAGTGCATTAAGTACTGTGGTACTTTTGGGGGTAAGTATAATGTTAATGCTACATTCCATACTGATGTAAATTCTGAGATAATTACCATAAAGGTATTATGATTAGGGAGGATCAAGCACCCTTTTAGCTAGTGCTAAGGACAGGCCTATAAAACAGCCAGGCCAAGAGCACAACTCCTAGAGTGCAGCTAACAGACACAGCATTATGTACAGTAGGGCACAAAGAAGAGCGCCTCATCTGAGTTAAAAACAGTATAAACAGTCTCAGGTATGGTGGTGATGTGCCACAGGGCACTTTCCCCAGTAGGTATTGGAGCAGCTGTCCCTGCAAGGGCAGAGGCTTCGACCCAGACAGAGCTTCAGATGGTGTATGCAGCCCTCCAAGTCCCAGGCTGCAGGGAATGCCTGGGGCCTTTCCTTGATGCTGGGAGAGATGGCCTTCTTTCCAACAGGAGGTGTGCTGTCTTTGAGGAGATGTGTTGCCAAGTGGAGGAGTTATGGAAGGAAGTGAGCAGGCTGCACAGCATCAGAGATGATAAAAGGGAAATAGAAAGGATCTTCTTGGAGATGCCAACAGCTTGAAAAGCCCCAGACCCCAATTGCAGTGGAGACACAGGCAGTGTCCATCCCCAGTAAAACGGTAAGTGCAACCTCTGGAGAAGGTGAAGAATGGAAGCTGGTGACTTCTGGCACCAAGGGGAAGGCTCCTGCCTCACCTGAAGGCTTGCAATTACGAAACAGGTTCACCGCCCTCAAAGTTGAAGAGGATCCAAATATGCCTTCAAGCAAAGCATCTGGGCCACCTGAGCCATGCAAGACCACCAGGAAGAAGTGGCAAGGGATAGTAGTGGGTCACTCCCTGCTGCAGGGGACAGAGGCACTCATCTGCTGACCTGACCTATCATCTAGAGAGGTTTGCTGCTTGCTGGGGCCCCAGATCGAGGATGTTGGGACTGCCAAAGCTTGTCTGACCCTCTGACTATGACCCCCTGGTGTTCCTTCATGCAGGCACCAATGATGCTGCCAGGGGCAACCTGGAGAGCATCAAAAGCCACTATAGAGCTCTGAGAGTGGTAGTCAAGGGCATGGGGGCCCTGGGTGGTGGTGTTCTCAATCCTGCTGGTGAGGGGAAATGGTCTGAGGAGGACACTGACAATGAGGGGACTTGGTTGCGGAACTGGTGCTGGTGACAGGGTTTTGGGTTCTATGACCATGGGACCCTGTTTGTGGATCAACATCTGCTTGGGAGAGATGGGATCCACCTCACTAAGCTGGTGTCGTGGTTTAACCCCAGTCGGCAACCAAGCACCACACAGCCGCTTGCTCACCCTAGCCCCCAGTGGGATGGGGGAGAGAATCAGAAGGGCAAAAGTAAGAAAACTTGTGGGTTGAGATAAGAACAGTTTAATGACTGAAATAAAATAAAGTAAAATAATAATAATAATGATGATGATGATAATAATGAAATTGTAATGAAAAGGAAAACAACAAAAAGAGAGAGAAACAAAACCCAGGAAAAACAAGTGATACAACTGCTCACCACCTGCCAAACAACGCCCAGCCAGCCCCCAAGCAGCGATCGCTGCTCCCGGGCCAACTCCCCCCAGTTTATATACTGAGCATGACATCATATGGTATGGAATAGGTATGAGGCTCTGGAACTCGAGGGCCAGGAGGATGAAGATACGGACAGTGATCCATCCAAGGGGTTGACTAGGGGGAACCAGTCAGCCCCATGCATTACAATGGCCACTGGTAAGAAAAAAAGAAGGGTAATTGTCATAGGCGACTCCCTTCTGAGGGGAACAGAGGGCCCGATATGCCGACCGGACCCATTCCATAGGGAAGTCTGCTGCCTCCCTGGGTCAGAGACATTACTAGGAAGCTCCCTAGGCTGGTACAATCGTCCGATTATTATCCACTATTGGTTGTTCAGGTTGGCAGTGATGAGGTAGCTGATAGAGGCACAAAGACGATCAAAAGGGACTTTAGAGAACTGGGGCAATTAATTGAAGGCTCAGGAGTGCCGGTAGTGTTTTCCTCCATCCCTTCAGTAGCCGGGAGGAATACGGAAAGGAACAGGAAGACCCATCTCATTAACACGTAGCTCAGAGACTGGTGCCAGCGGTGGAATTTTAGGTTTTTCAATCATGGGGCAGTTTATACGGCACCAGGTTCACCTGTCTCAAAGGGGGAAAAGGATTCTGGCTCAGGAGTTAGCAGGCCTCATTGAGAGAGCTTTAAACTAGATTCGAAGGGGGGAGGGGATAAAACCAGGCGTACTAGGGATGAGCCTAGGGGTGGCATGCCTGTGCTGGAGAAGAGATCAATAGCCCAACTGAAGTGCATTTACACCAATGCACGCAGCATGGGCAATAAACAGGAGGAGCTGGAAGCCATTGCACGGCAGGAAAACTATGATGTGGTCGCCATCACGGAAACATGGTGGGATGACTCACACAACTGGAGTGCTGCAATGGACGGCTACAAGCTCTTTAGAAGGGACAGGCAAGGAAGGAGAGGTGGTGCGGTAGCCTTGTACGTTAGAGAGTGTCTAGATAAGATAACTTCCTGATGCAGCTGGTAAGCGAGCCAACCAGGGGAGGTGCCCCGCTGGACCTGCTGTTTACGAACAGAGAAGGCCTGGTGGGCGATGTGGTGGTCGGAGGCTGTCTTGGTCTCAGTGACCATGAGATGACAGAGTTTTCAATTCTTGGAGAAGTAAGGAGAGGGGTCAGCAAAACCACTACCCTGAATTTTAGAAGGGCAGACTTTGGATTGTTCAGGAGTCTGGTTGAAGGAGTCCCTTGGGAGGCAGTCCTGAAGGGCAAAGGAGTCCAAGAAGCCTGGATGTTATTCAAGAACGAAGTCTTAAAGGCGCAGGAGCAAGCCGTCCCCATGTGCCGCAAGTCGAGCAGGCAGGGAAGAAGACTGTCCTGGCTGAACAGAGAGCTTTGGCTGGAACTCAGGAAAAAAAGGAGAGCTTACCACCTTTGGAAGAAGGGGCAGGCGACTCAGGAGGACTACAAGGATGTTGTGAGAGAGAAAATTAGAAAGGCGAAGGCCCAACTAGAAATTAAACTGGCCACCACCGTTAAAGATAACAAAAAATGGTTTTACAAATATATCAGTGACAAAAGGAGGGCCAAGGAGAATCTCCCTCCTTTGTTGGATGCAGAGGGAAACATTGCCACAAAGGATGAGGAGAAGGCAGAGGTACTTAATGCCTTCTTTGCCTCAGTCTTTAATAGTCAGACTGGTCATCCTCGGGGTATTCAGGCCCCTGAGATGGGAGATGGAGATAGGATGCAGAGTGAAGCCCCAGTTGTCGAAGAGGTGGTAGTCACCGACCTGCTCCTCCACCTGAATGCTCACAAGTCCATGGGGCCAGACGGGATCCATCCGAGGATACTGAGGGAGCTGGCAGAGGAGCTGGCCAAGCCACTCTCCATCATTTATCAGCAGTCCTGGTCAACTGGGGATGTCCCAGATGACTGGAAGTTAGCAAATGTGACACCCCTCTACAAGAAGGGTCGGAAGGAGGATCCGGGGAACTACAGGCCTGTCAGCCTGACCTCGGTGCCGGGGAAGGTCATGGAACAAATCATCTTGAGTGCCATTATGCAGCAAGTGCGGGACAACCGGGGGATCAGGCTCAGCCAGCATGGGTTTATGAAAGGGAGATCCTGCTTCACTAACCTGGTCTCCTTCTATGACAAGGTGATCCACTTAGTGGATGAGGGGAAGGCTGTGGATGTTGTCTACTTGGACTTTAGTAAGGCCTTTGACACTGTCTCCCACAGCATTCTCCTGGAGAAGCTGGATGCTCACAGCTTGGATAAGTGCACTCTGCGCTGGGTTAAAAACTGGCTGGACAGCCAAGCCCAAAGGAAGTGGTGGTGAATGGAGTCAAATCCAGTTGGCGGCCAGTCACGAGTGGTGTTCCCCAGGGCTCAGTACTGGGGCCGGTCCTGTTCAATATCTTCATTGATGATCTGGATGAGGGGATCGAGTGCACCCTCAGTAATTTTGCAGACGACACCAAGTTGGGTGGAAGTGTTGATCTGCTGGAGGGTAGGGAGGCCCTGCAGAGGGACCTGGACAGCCTGGGTCAATGGGACGAGGCCAACTGTATGAGATGCAACAAGGCTAAGTGCCGGGTCCTGCACTTGGGTCACAACACGAAGGGAATGAGACACGGACTCCGCATATGAGTTCAGGCGAAGACAGGCGAAGACAAGCGAAGACCCTTTATTTTTACAATCTATCCCTTTTATAAAATGATCTAGTGTTCACGAGCAAGCAAAACCCATTTCATTGGCTACTGTCTTACGTCCACGCGTCTCTTCAGCGTTACTTATTGGTTCTTCAAGCTGGTGCACGCGAATTCCTCTTTCAGGGATGTATCCAATCTCATCCTTATTTTTCTGCCTCTAAGTTTCACAAACTTGTTTGTAACAAGCCTCAAGGCCACAGCTGCATTCCTGCGAACCTGTAACAAGCCTCAAGGGCACAGCTGCATCTCGTCAAAGTAAAACACAATCTCACTTATTCCTACAAATCCCCCTTTTTGTTTTTTTTATCACAAAAGCTTGTTCAATCATATTCTATAGCATTTTCTGTACCCAAGACACTAGACAAGAAACTATCATTATTATAGTGCAAAATATTAGTAACAAGAAAAAACCCATTTTGATTAGAGACATTATCCACCCGCCAATTCCACAACTTGTTAGTAAGTGATTCAGCCAATCAAATCCATCACTGACTTGTAATTTGCTAACTTCAAATCTTTGATTGCTTTATGGATTAATTTGGAGTTATCTGATAAGTCATTCCCCATCAGTCTTCTCAGAGTTCAGCGTCTTCTGCTCTTCGTTCTTGTTATCCAATGCAAGAGCTGGTCTTACGCACCTTGCAGGTACCCACTTAGGTCCTACATCTGTTGAGACACAAGCATACCCTCTGCCCCAAGTTAGTAGCCGATATGGCCCTTCCCAACACCCAGTATTTAAATTTGTCATCATTACCATCACCTTCTCCTGTGATATATGTGCCATTCCCGACTCCATAGCTTTAAAATGTTTGACTATGGGTGTGACATCTTCATGTTGAAAAGGCAGCAATAAATGGTTTAGTACATATATAGCTTTTCCTAATCTGTTTTGGGGAGATTCCTGAGCTTCCCCCTCTTTTTGTTTTTGCAATAGAGTTTTTAAGGTTCTGTGTGCACGTTCTATAATAGCTTGCCCTGTGGGGGAATGCGGTATCCCTGTCTTATGAGTGATACCCCATGTGTGGAAAAATTTTTGTGTCGCATAGCTGACATATGCAGGGCCATTATCTGTTTTTATTTCTTTTGGAATACCAAGCGCTGCAAAGGCAGCTCGGAAATGGCTTTGTATGTGCCGGCTAGTTTCACCTGTCATTGCAGTAGCCCAGGTTGCATGGGAGTAGGTATCTATGGAACCGTGAACATATCTCTGCCCACCAAAGTCGGGTACATGAGTCACGTCAGTTTGCCAGAGCTGAAGGGAGGACAGTCCCCTAGTGTTTGTCGCAAACAATGGGTGGGATGGTTGTTGTTGACAGTCTGGACATGTTTGCACAACAAGTTTTGCATCCCCCATAGAGATTGCAAATTGTTTCACAAGAGCTTTGGCAGATTGGTGGAAAAATTGATGCGATAATTGAGCTTGAGAAAGTGTGTTTGGTACTGGGGTATGTAATGCAATGTTCGTTAGGTAATCGCCTCGTGCATTTCCTTCTGTAAAGAACCCGGGTAAGTTTGTATGGCTTCTAATGTGGATTACACAATAGGGATGTTTTCGTTGTTCTATTAAGAATAATAGCTCCTTAAACTTCAAAAACAAGGCTTCTTTCAGTATATGTTTTAGTTGTGCCCTTTCAATGCGTTGCACAATTCCTACAGCATATAGTGAGTCTGATACAATATTTAGTGGAGTTAGAGGCCATTCTCTAAAAGCCATGGTAATGGCGTGCAACTCGACTAATTGAGGTGAACCCTCAATCTGTTCTATTTTGTGTTGCCATTTACCACCTTTTTGCCATGTGATGACTGCTTTTCCTGTTTTCCCTGAGCCATCGGTGAACACCGTTTGACCCTTAACCGGTTGCCACTGGTATAGTGGCGCCTCTTCAATTTTCACATTATTGTAAAAGGTGAACATTTTATGAGGGGGGTGATGAGTATCAATTTTTCCACCAAACCCTGCTAAGGCCATTTGAAGTTCTAGACTATTTTGTAAGCACCAATCTAAGTAGTCCTTTACGACAGGAAGGACAATGAGATGAGGCTCTTCTCCAGCCATTTCTACAATTCGTTCTCTGCCCTTTTTCATCAAGGCGGCGAACATTTCGATAGGAGTAGCCAGGGTTTTTGCAGGTTGATGTGGCAAAAACACCCATTCCGACATTATGAGAGGGTCTATTCCTTTGTTCTCCCATTGTCCGATGATTGCTAGAGGCTGTTGTTTTTGGTTGCAGATATATAATTGTATGGGTAAATTCTCAAGTCGTCGGTGACATTGTTGCAGTGAGAGTTTTTCATTTATGATTCTCAGTGTGTTTTTTGCTTCGGCCGTCCATTGGCGTGGTGCGTTAATATCGGTATCTCCTTTAAGTAGCTCAAATAAGGGTGTTAATGTGTAGTTATCAATACCACACTGCGCTCTAATCCAATTTATGTTTCCCAATAGTTTTTGTACATCATTCAAGGTTTTTATGTCTGCTGAAATGATCACATTTTGAGGTTGGATACTTTGTTATAAGATTTTCCACCCAAGATATTTCCATGGTGCTTCCATTTGAATTTTTTCTGGTGCGATTTGCAGTCCTTTGCTTTGCAATGCATATTTTAAAACAGGTAGTGCTTCACGCACCATGGTGTTCGTGAGGCCTGCTAGTAAAATGTCGTCCATATAGTGATAGATATACATTTCCGGGAATTTTAGTCGTACAGGACGTATGGCTTTAGCCACATATGTTTGACAGATCGTTGGAGAATTCTTCATTCCTTGAGGCAGGACAGTCCAGTGGTATCTATCCATTGGCTCGCCTCGGTTAATTTTTGGTACCGAAAACGCAAAACGCGGTGCATCCGTAGGATGTAGTGGGATAGTAAAGAAGCAGTCTTTTAAGTCTACTATGATTATGTCCCAATTTCGGGGTATCATTGTTGGCGAGGGAAAGCCGGGTTGGAGCGCTCCCATTTCTTCCATAGCTTCGTTTATTTGTCTCAAGTCATGTAGCAGTCGCCATTTTCCACTCTTCTTTTTTATAACAAATACAGGAGCATTCCAGGGGCTGGTTGTAGGAGTGATATGTCCTTGATGAAGTTGTTCTTTGACCAGTTCTTGAAGGGCAGCGACCTTTTCTTTGGGGAGCGGCCATTGGTCTATCCAAATGGGTGTTTCTTTTTTCCAAATAAG
Organism: Nipponia nippon; assembly: GCF_047370975.1. Taxonomy (NCBI): domain Eukaryota; kingdom Metazoa; phylum Chordata; class Aves; order Pelecaniformes; family Threskiornithidae; genus Nipponia; species Nipponia nippon. The sequence continues at coordinate 4,961,594 of NW_028262339.1, read as the reverse complement.
TTTCATTGTCGGTCGCTCATCAATGGCCGCTACTGAAAATTTTCAGGGCAATTTAAGGTGAAGCCGCATTGGGACATTACGTCTCGCCCCAACAGGCTCATGGGCAAATTTGTCACATATGGCCGTACAGTAAATGTAGACCCTTCTTGGGTATTGGTATTGAGCAGGTGGGTACCTTGAAAGGTTTGCGAAAGGCCGCCGACTCCAATCAAGCCCTCTGTGGGGGTGGCTATTAAATCTTTTGATTGAAGAGACAGAAAATGAGAGATAATAACTGGAATATTATTTTCAGACATATTCAGGTAGTTTAACACATACACGGCTTTACTTAGTCTGTCTGCTGGAGTGGCTCCTGGCGTTCCCCCTTTTTGTTTTTGCAGGTTCAATTGTTTGTTGCAAGATTTTCCAGCCCAGATATTTCCAAGGCTCAGTTTTTTGCACCTTTTCAGGGGCTATTTCAAGTCCATATCTGTTTAGAGCTCGTCGTATCTCTTTTTCTTAGTTGTGGGCAATCTCTTTTAAAATGTCCAGTTTTTCCACAGAAGAAACGTGATTTCTGTACTTTCGTTGCGGCGGCAAAAGCTGTAGCTAATGTTTCCATATTATGGGACATTGACCCCACCTTTTGGGTAGCTTCTATCATGTCCGTTAAGGAGGGATTTTTTAGAGGCAAAAGCACTTTTTTACAGTCCGTATTCACATTTTCAAAGGCTAATTTTAAGAGTAGGACCTCTCTTGCTTCTGCATTTTTGACTTGTTTTTCCAAAGCTTCTTTAAGACGATCTAAGAATGAGATATATCCCTCTCCTGCCCCTTGCTTTATTAATGTAAATGATTTTGTCGCTCTTCTGGCATCCGTCACTTTTAGTAATGCCTGTAAAGCAAGGTCTCTGCCTTGTGCTAATATCTCTGGTCGTAATCGTGCCTGTAATGTTGGATGATTTAACGGCGGATCCCCCATAAGCTGTGGGAGTCCTGCCCCTTGTAAAGGGTCGCCTTGTTGTCGCTGCATATTGATAATTGTGGCGTTTTGGCAGGCGGTATGCCAGGTGCTTTCAAAGATCACCTTTTGCGTTGGGGTCAATATAAGATTAGTAAGCGTGTAAATATCAAATGGTACTATTTCATTTGTAAATATTCCCTGTAGCAGGGATTGTGTAAAAGGAGAACCCAGTCCATGCGCGGCAACTGTTTGTCGTAGATCTTTTAAAACATTATAGCCAAAAGGTTCGTGCTCATCGAGGACATTTGCGTTGCTGCGTATGACGGGACATGCTATCGCTGAACAAAAAGCTGTATCTCCCGTTTGCAATGCTTGGTGTCTAATCTTTTGCCACCTTGTAGCAGCGGCTGATGCCCCCCATTCCTCGGGCGGCAATTGATTATGGGTTTGTGGAGTGTCGGCATTAGAAGCAGTAGAGAAAGGCGGTACGAGTTCCGACACAGCAGGGGCCTGGAGCGGGCGGGCAGGGAAGTGGAGGGGTACTGATTGCAGGGATCGGAAGGGCCAGCAGAGGTGTTGAAGGCATAGGAGCAGGTGAAGGAGAAAACGGCGCGGAGGGTAGCGGCGGTGCGGGGCGGGGGTGGCTGCTATTATCTTGTACCCGCACCGGAAACGCAAACCCCGCGGTTTCTCCATCTTTCAACGCTTCCCTACGGAGCTGCTCCCACCGATCCCGGGGGTCGAAGGCTCGCTCAGGCTGTGGTACAGCCTGCGGCACGGGCGGCTGCATCGGACACGGGGGACAGGACGGAGTGGATTTCATTGGAATGGAACTTGGGGAAGGCAGGCCGAGTCCTGTTCCCTTGTTTGTTTCACCCAAGTTCTCATTCTTTTAATTTTCCCCAAGTCTATAAGAGCTTCCTTGTCTTGGGGCTTGCTTTCACTCAGTTCATCATTCCTTATCTGCGCCGCTTGAGCGACTGCGTTTTGTATCTTTTTTTTTCTTTTCGTTTTTTTTTCCTTTTTTCCTTTTTTTTTTTTTTTTTTTTGTTTTTTTTTTTTTCTCTCTTTTTTTTTTCAGCTTGCCATTAGCGCAAGGTGTCAGTCACTAATCGCCAAGTGGTCATGACTTTGGTGGCAGTGGTGTCCCCTCTGGACGCCGCCTCCCAAATCGTCTCCCCTGCCTGTTCCCAAGTTTTCACATCAAATACTGCATAGACTGTAGAGGGAGCCCCTTGTGTTTGTACGAACTTCAGTAATAATTTTATTTTATATGCGTCATACTTCACTCCTCGTTTTGCTAATAGCTGCATTAAAAGTTTAACTATAGCTTCTTCTTCAGCTGATATGTTCGCTCCCATGATTACTGCCCAGCTGCTCACCCGTTTCTTAAGGTGATGTCCCGGGATTAAAGCTGCGGTCCTGCCGTCAGCTTGAGTCGTTCATCTGGGGTTCCCTCTGGACGCTACTTGCAGCGCTGCCTCCTCCGGATCACGTCGGGGTCACCATTTGAAGGGAATGAGACACGGACTCCGCATATGAGTTCAGGCGAAGACAAGCGAAGACCCTTTATTTTTACAATCTATCCCTTTTATAAAATGATCTAGTGTTCACGAGCAAGCAAAACCCATTTCATTGGCTACTGTCTTACGTCCACGCGTCTCTTCAGCGTTACTTATTGGTTCTTCAAGCTGGTGCACGCAAATTCCTCTTTCAGGGATGTATCCAATCTCATCCTTATTTTACTGCCTCTAAGTTTCACAAACTTGTTTGTAACAAGCCTCAAGGCCACAGCTGCATCTCGTCAAAGTAAAACACAATCTCACTTATTCCTACAGCAGAGTATATGAGAAGATATAAATTTTTAAGTGAAATTGTAGGAAAAAAGATAAATAGTTCTTTGTTTTACAGCATCAAGACTACCAAACTTATAAGAGTACTGAGACAAGATAGACACCACAATCAAATTACAGTGAATGAAACAGATAATAAAAAAAAAGAAAAATCAAACATTACCAGACAATATTGGCAGGGCAAAAGCCTATGCAGCTGGCAAAATAATAACAAAATTTATCAGTGGACTTTGTTAATGTAGTTCTTGTATATTTTGTTTTCTTTTTATAATATGTCAGATGTGCATTTTCTTCTGTCTTGTAGATATTACATGAGATTTTGTTGCTCAGAAAAATGAGATACTAGAAATACTGATTTCAGCCAAAGACTGTAAACTGATGCACAAAACATCCCAACCTACCTCTGCAATAACTACTTAAAGCCACGTACAGCACCTCCCCTATTCCCAGCTTGCGATTCCTGAGCTGAAAATCCATCATGGCCCATTGTAAGAGGAATATGCCATGTGGACAAAGCTCATTAAAAGACAAAGCAAAATTAGAACCCCAAACTGAAACAAAAATACCTTAGGAAGAAACAAATACCTTCTATTTTATGACCTATAAAGAGTTAGGAACTCAAGTTTTTATAGGCACTGAGTAAATGTATTCTTCTCATCACTACATTTTTATAACTCTGTCGTGGAGAGAGTGAGAGTGCACTTGACTCGTAAGAGTGAAGCAAAAAAAATATACTTTATTGATATAAACCAGTGAGTTAACACAGTTCAATGGTAAACGCGACAGTGGTTTAACAAGATTCGATGGCAAGGTACACTTGATTATTTACTGCACAGAGGACAGGGTCAGACAAGTCTGTCAGGGAGGCCCTCCTGTTGAGTCATGAGGTTCAGAAAGGACCCCCTTGCTTTCTAAACTTCTTCTCAGAGAGGAGTCTAGGTGCAGCTGGATCCAGTCCTAGTTCCAGACTTGGTCAACGGTTTATGTCTAAAGGATTATATATGCGCAATCAATCCTTTATATAACTTAGCTAAGATTTCCAAGTTTAGCATGCTCTTAGTCACTTACTGAGGTTCTGTTGAGGCAAGGAATCTCTCAACCTCAAGGAGTAATTTTGAGAGGCAAGGGGAGATCCTGGCATGCAGCCCACTGCCATGCAGGAGAGCTCAACGGGCCCTGGGCTGTCCGCTATTTAAGGAGTAAGATGATTGACTTATAGACATTTTTGCATACCAGCAAGACATCTGGGTCCCTGCTTCAGACAGCCCTTGGCTACTTTGTTGCCATCCATCCCCAAAGTCCAGCATAAGCTGGATGCAGCCATCACGACCCACACTGGTGTTTACTGCTTGCACGGGGGGTGGGGAGCACACCACCACATTCCACCCCGTGACTATAGTCAATTCATCTTACCTCCACAGAGTGGTGGTACGGTCACCTCTTGCCTGTGTGCCATAAATAGTATATTGATAGTTTGTGCGCTGATAGATCCACAGTAAGTAGACAAGGAAGCACTGCTATTTGTTATGCATTAATTTGTATGTTTTGGGTGGTTGAAGTTGGGTTATTTGTTTTATCATGTACCAAACCTTTATATACAACATAATTATAAGCAATAGGCATATTAGAGTTAGTAAAATCACAACTGGTTGAAGCATAAGATTAAACACTCCCGTTGCTGTTGGTGACCATCCAAGAAGAGTTTCCCACCAATCGTGTTCTCCATCCTTCTTCACTCTTTCTAAGACATGGTGTATCTCTTCTGCATCATGATGAACAGTGCTTAGAGTTTTGTGTCCATTGTTTCGGATGCGTTCTAGCAGTTGACACAGGTCATCGTATTGTAGTAGTTTCTTTACCAATGTAAGATTCATTCTGATGGGGGTAGGCAATAAATCTTGACTCAATGTATAATTAGATTGTAACAATTGATAAGATGTAACAGGAGCTGAATAATTAAAGTCGCATCCCACAACTTTAGTAAAGTGTGATTTGAGTGATTGCTTGTATCTACAGTAATGTTATCTACGAATATAAAATCACAAAGGGTTCTCATACAAACACATCCTTTTCCAATATATACAAGTAGCTTCAGGGGTTTCATTGGGATGTATTTCAGAATGACAAACAGTGTCATTTTGTTCAGCATCAAGACAAATGTCTTGGGCTTTGATGGTGTTACTCCCACAAATAAATCCTCGTTGTTCCGGTACAACACATGCGTTAACATCAACAGTTTGCCATTTGTTTCTGTTTTGTTGGGCCCACACTCTATGTTCTAATGGATAGAGTATAGCTCCACTATGATTTAATCCTAGCGCAATGATTGGGTATATGGTGTATACCAAAGCATTGTGTATTGTTAAGAGAAAAGCTGTGGCCTTATTGCTGATGGGGTCATAAGTGAAATTGACTAAATACCACCAGGATCGTAATTCTTTTTCAAATTTAGTTGCATTATCCCAAATTACCTTTCGAATTTCAGTGGGTAAGGTGCCCTCTTTACCTTCTCTTATAATTGCTGCTACCATAGATTGCATCCACAATTGAGCTTGGATACAACTAAGAGCAAGAGAAACATTATTTTAGGCTGCACCAAGTGCATCCACAATCAATTGGTGGTCCCTGGTGTAGAAGTCACTTTTTAGCTCAAATAAGGATCCAAAGACCTGCTGAAGCCTTAGACTGCAAGCTGTGAACTTTCACCTAGATACGCTGACCGTATGCTGAACTCTTACTTAGCTACATGAAGGAAGGCCCTGAAACCGGTGCAAACCAGGAAGATAAGGTAGCCGAAACCATCGGCAGAAGCTGCAACTATTCAAGATAAGAAAAGGAATGTCCTGCCCAGAGACTGGGAAAGGATCCAATATGGAACAAGAAGACAACAAGCCTCAAGGCCACAGCTGCATTCCTGCGAACCTGTAACAAGCCTCAAGGGCACAGCTGCATCTCGTCAAAGTAAAACACAATCTCACTTATTCCTACAACAACAACCCCATACAATGCTACAGGCTTGGGGAGGAGTGGCTGGAGAGCTGCCTGGCAGAAAAGGACCTGGGGGTGTTGGTCAACAGCCGGCTGAATATGAGTCAGCAGTGTGGTCAGGTGGTCAAGAAGGCCAATGGCATCCTGGCTTGTATCAGGAATAGTGTGGCTAGCAGGACCAGGGAGGTGATAGTGCCCCTGTACTCGGCACTGGTGAGGCCGCACCTCGAGTGCTGTGTTTTGGGCCCCTCACTACAAGAAGGACATCGAGGTGCTGGAGCATGTCCAAAGAAGGGCAACAAAGTTGGTGAAGGGTCTAGAGTCAGTTACTGTTCAGTGTCGGTAAGGGAATCTCAGTTTTCCACAACAATCACAGTAATTCAATAAACACACATGCTCTGCTCTCCCTCAGTATTTTTTAGAAATTACGTAAATATTTAAAGGATTCTTGTTACAACAGCATATTTTATAAAATGTCTTTAATCTCAGTTTAAAAATCCAATGTAGTTATTTCACAATATTTCATATTCTCTGAATTGTAAACTTTTATTACAGTATAGTTAAGTTAAAAATAATCAAGTAACATCAAATCGGGACATTCACTCAGAAGAGAGGGGAAGAAACATCGAGGTACTACAGTGTGTCCAAAGAAGGGCAACGAAGTTGGTGAAGGGTCAAGAGAACAAGTCTTATGAGGAGCGGCTGAGGGAGCTGGGGTTGTTTAGCCTGGAGAAGAGGAGGCTGAGGGGAGACCTTATTGCTCTCTACAACTGCCTGGAAGGAGGTTGTAGCGAGGTGGGGGTCGGTCTCTTCTCCCTAGTAACAAGTCATAGGACGAGAGGAAACGGCCTCAAGCTGCGCCAGGGGAGGTTTAGCTTGGATATTAGGAAGAATTTCTTCACCAAAAGGGTAGTCAGGCATTGGAACAGGCTGCCCAGGGAAGTGGTTGAGTCTCCATCCCTGGAGGTATTTAAAAGAAGGGTAGATGTGGCGCTCGAGGACATGGTTTAGTGATGGACTTGGCAGTGCTAGGTTAACGGTTGGACTCGATGATCTTAAGGGTCTTTTCCAACCTTAACGATTCTATGAATAGCCCTTTGGCCAGTTTGGGTCAGCTGTCCTGGCTGTGCCCCCTCCCAGCTTCTTGTGCACCTGGCAGAGCATGGGAAGCTGAAAAGTCCTTGACTATTGTAAGCACTACTTAGCAACATCTAAAACATCAGTGTGTCATCAGATTGTTCTCATGCTAAATCTGAGAGGAAGCACTATACCATCTACTAGGAGGAAAATTAACTCTGTCCCAGCCAAAACCAGGACAGCCGTGCAAAGATAACTTTGCCTGTGGGATTGTTCACCTGGTAAGGACTTTAAACAAAGAATGATGGGGGAGGGGGTAGAGTAACCAGCAGCCCTTAGGGGGAATGATGGACAAGCCTAATGAGCAATGCGCCTGGAGTGATGTGACAGAAGAGGATCACAGAATCAACAAAACAGGACTCAAGTGGGGTCACCTCCAGCATTTGCATGAAAGCAAGGAAGTGTCTATAAGGCACCATTATGGAGAAATTCCCCAAACCCTTTCTGGGAAATCAGCATAGAAACATAGAATCATTTAGGTTGGAAAAGACCCTTAAGATCATTGAGTCCAACCATTAACCTAATGCTACCAAGTCCACCACTAAACCATGTCCCTAAGCGCCACATCTACATGTCTTTTAAATACCTCCAGGGATGGTGACTCAACCACTTCCCTGGGCAGCCTGTTCCAATGCTTGACAACCCTTTTGGTGAATAAATTTTTCCTAATATCTAGTCTAAACCTCCCCTGGTGCAACTTGAGGCCATTTCCTCTCGTCCTATCACTTGCTTCTTGGGAAAAGAGACTGACACCCATGCTGGGGTGCCTCTGTGAAGTGCCTGTACACTAATGCATGCAGCATGGAGAATAAACATGAGTTAGAGATGTGTGCACAGTTACAGGGCTACGATCTTCTTGGGATCATGAAGACGTGGTTGGATGGCTCCCATGACTGGAGTGTTGCAATGGAGGGATTACAGGCTCTTTTGGAAGGGCAGATCAGGAAGATGAGGAGGTGGTGTTGCCCTTTATGTGAGAGAACAGCTGGAATGCATGAAGCCCTGCCTGGGGATAGCTGATGAGCTGAGTGAGAGCTTATGGGTAAGGATTAAAGAGAAGACAAGTAAGGGTGGCACTATAGTGGGTGTCTGCTATAGGCCATCTGACCAGGAAGAACAAGTGGATGAGGACTTCTACAGACAGCTAGAAGCAGCCTCATGTTCACAGGCCCTGGTCCTCATGGGGGACTTCAACTACCCTGATATCTGCTGGAGGGACAACACAGCAGGGCATAAGAAGTCAGGGAGGTTCCTGGAGTGCATCGATGATAACTTCCTCACCCAGGTGACAGAAGAACCAATGAGGAGAGGTGCTCTCCTGGACCTCCTACTGACCAACAAGGAGGGACTCTTTGGGAATGTGAAGGTCAAAGGCAGCCTTGGCTGCAGTGAGAATGAGATGGTGGAGTTCAGGTTCCTGAGGGCAGGGAGGAGGGTGAAAAGCAAGATCGCAGCCCTGGACTTGAGGAGAGCAGACTCTGGCCTCTTCAGGGATCTGCTTGGAAAAGTCCCATGGGATAAGGCCCTGGAGGGAAGAGGAGCCCAAGAAAGCTCATTAATATTCAAGGATGACCTCCTCCAAGCTCAAGAGCCGGTCCATCCCAACGAGCAGGAAGTCAGGCAAAAATGCCAGGAGGCCTGTGTGGATGAGCAAGGAGCTCCTGGCCAAACCTCTACATAAAAAGGGAGTATACAGAAGATGTAAGCAGGGACAGGTAAACTTGGGAGGAATACAGAGGCACTGTTTGAGCATGCAGGGATGGGGCCAGAAAGCCAAAGCCCTACTGGAACTGAATCTGGCGAGGGATGTCAAAGGCAACAAGAAGGGCTTCTGTAACTACATAGGTGACAAAAGGAAGACTGGGGAAAATGTGGGCCTGCTGCTGAATGTGGGCAGGGGACCTGGTGACACACAACATGAAAAAGGATGAGGTACTGAATGCCTTCTTTGCATCAGTCTTTACTAGCAAGACCAGCCTTCAGAAATCCCAGGCCCTAGGGGGAATGTCTGGAGCAAGGAAGACGTACCCTTGGTGGAAGAGGATCAGATCAGGGACTACTTAAGCAAACCAGATGTACATAAGTCCACAGGCCCTGATGGGATGCACCCACAAGTGCTGAGGGAGCTGGCAGATGTCATTGCAAGGCCACTCTCGACAATCTTTGAATGGTCATGATGACTGGGAGAGGTGCCCAAGGACAGCAAATGTCACCCCCATCTTCAAGGAGGGCAAGAAGGAGGACCCAGGGAACTACAAGCCGGTCAGCCTCACCTCAGTCCCTGGGAAGGTGATGGAGCAACTAATCCTGGAAACCTTTTTGAAGCACACAAAGGACAAGAAGGTCATCAGGAGTAGTCAGCATGGATTCACCAAGGGGAAGTCATGCTTGACCAACCTGATAACCTTCTATGATGAAATGACTGGCTTGGTAGATGAGGAGAGAGCAGCGGATATTGTCTACCTAGACTTCAGGAAGGCTTTTGACACTGTCTCCCATACTATCCTCAAGTATCCTTCAGACAAGCTGCTGAAGTATGGGCTGGATGAGCAGACAGTGAGGTGGACTGAAAACTGTCTGAATCGCTGGGCCCAGAGGGTGGTGATCAGTGGCATGAAGTCTAGTTGAAGGCCAGTAACTAGTGGTGTATTGCAGTTATCAATACTGGGTCCAGGCCTGTTCAACATCTTCATTAATGATCTGGATGATGGGGCAGAGTGTTCCCATCTTCTTCCTGAGGACCTATGCATTATGATGCACTATTTTTTTTCCTTCTGCACTTCAAACTCTAAAACATGCCATTTTTAGATCCAAAGGCTTTCCTGTTGTTTCACACACACTCCTGGGCAACAATGACAGATGCACAAAGTATATCTGTTAGCTTTTAAACATATTTTACAACTACAGTTTCTTCAAATTTCCTCTATCCTTAGCACTTTTATTAGACAATTTTTTTGGGTATCAAGTTCCATATTTTAGTTTATAGTATTTCAGTTCTAGAAGCATTTCCTTTCTTTTAAGTACTTTGATTTCTTGTGATGTTTTTAGTATAATTACAGTGTTCCTGCTGGATTTTTAAACACTGCGATGTATTCTTTAACATAACTCTAGTTTAACTGAAGTCTGCCTGGGAACAAGATAGGGGATGTTGTGGCTTTGGACCCAGAGGCCTTTTCTGCAGGGGTGTTCTCAGCTTGGACCTAGTAACACCCTTAGTAATATGTGGGATTGTGAATCCCTAGCACGTTTTGTGTGTTCTCATGCTTCTGAAAGCTGGTGGCTTTCCTAGCGGTTTCTGAGCTTAAGAGAAAACAGTTTGTCCCAGTTCATGTAAATCCTTTGCATTTTAACCACTTAAGAGCAGAAAACTGCCGACTGAACAGGTGATATTGGTGCTTCATGTGTCATTTATTTGCCCTCTTGTATCACAGGCTCATTCATCCAAAGCACTAAAAAATCACAAACATGCCTCTGTTGTGGTTTAACCCTAGCCAGCAACTATGCACCACACAGCCGCTCACTCACTCCCCCCCTCACCAGTGGGATGGGGGAGAGAATCAGAAGAGTAAAAGCGAGAAAACTCATGGGTTGAGATAAAGACAGTTTAATAGGTAAAGCAAAAGCCACGCGCGCAAGCAAAGCAAAGCAAGGAATTCATTCACTACTTCCCATCAGCAGGCAGGTGTTCAGCCATCCTCATGAAAGCAGGGCTCCATCATGTGCAACGGTTATTTGGGAAGACAAACGCCATCACTCTGAACGTCCCCCCCTTCCTTCTTCCCCCAGCTTATATACTGAGCATGACATCATATGGTATGGAATAGCCCTTTGGCCAGTCTGGGTCAGCTGTCCTGGCTGTGCTCCCTTCCAGCTTCTTGTGCACCTGGCAGAGCATGGGAAGCTGAAAAGTCCTTGACTAGTGTAAACTCTACTCAGCAAGAACCAAAACATCAGTGTATTATCAACCTTATTCTCATCCTAAATCCAAAACACAGCACCATACCAGCTACTAAGAAGAAAATTAACTCTATCCCAGCTGAAACCAGGACAGCCTCTAAGTATCATTAGCTCCAAAAAATTGTGATTTAAAAAATATTTTTCTTTGTATTTGCTTTTCAGAGTCAAATTTATTTATACTGAAGAAGGCTAGATGTTCTTATCTATATTGAAGCATATCAAAGGCTCTTATTTATTCAAAATTTCATCTGACATTCTGATATCATCAGATGACTCCAGGCACTGCAGCTACTGAAGCATTTCCTCAGGAAATACTACTTGACTTGGCATCACTATTACTGCCCCACTGTAATGCAAAAAAAAAAAAGCACCACAGCATTCATATATTATTTAGGGGCTTCTTACGCTCACAGTATGAATTCTAAAAAAACGGAATTTTTTCTAGTGTTTATAAAGCTTCTTTGGTTCCTTCCATTGTTATCAGGGACCTCAGACAAGAATGCACCCAATGACTGTGACTTTCCAACTGTGACTGGCATATCCTGGGGGAGTGCAGATAAACCCATTGAAACCAAGACAAGGAACCTGAGAAGACAAGACCACATCTGGAAGAAAAGACTCAGAGTTCATGAAAAGAACACTAAGAGACACCTCTTCAGTAACCACTAGGAACCACCAGGGACCATCGAAGACCCCCCATGGAAGCCCTCGGAGACTCAGGCCACGTGTGTAAAGACTATGCAAATATTATAATTAGTTCCAGGAAATAGAATGAATATGTATAGTAATTCTAGGAAATCCAATGCATATGTATGTAACAGGGGGATATAAGCTTTGACTGATGCAACATACGGCATGCATGTTAGGTGGAACTATCCCCCGTGTATCCAGCGCTGCAATAAAGAGAATGCCTGCTTCTTAATGCTACATTGGTGTTAAGAGGTTTATTCCCGATTTCGGTGACACCATGACTTTCTGTAGTAGGGAGCTCACTAGAAACCTTTCTTCTCTGATGCTATAACTCCATTCTCTCTCTTCCGTAACAGCTTCCTCTTGGGACTCTCCTGTCTGGCAACCTTTTCATGTCACAGTTTTCCTCTAAAAATTTATTTGTGTTTTGATCTTTTAAAAAGCTCAGAATGTTACTGAAAAAATACTGTCAGGCATTTATGACTTAGAGCTAGATTTTCCTTGGGAGTAGAAAAGAAACTGTCGTGGTTTAACCCCGGCCGGCAACTAAACACCATGCAGCCACTCGCTCACTTCCCCCAAGCAGGATGGGGGAGAGAATTAGAAGGGTAAATGCGAAAACTTGTGGGTTGAGATAAAGACAGTTTAATAGGTAAAGCAAAAGCCGCGCATGCAAGCAAAGCAAAGCAAGGAATTCATTCACTGCTTCCCATCGGCAGGCAGATGTTCAGCCATCTCCAGGGAAGCAGGGCTCCATCACGGTAATGGTTACTTGGGAAGACAAAACGCAACAAAAAAAAGACCTTTCCCCCTTTTTCTCTTTGTTTTTCTTTTGAAAAAGGGGCGGGGGACGGACAGACCAGAAACACTTCCTTCCCCACCCTAGCCATTCTCTCCTTCCTAAGGAACTCTTATGCTGCCACAAAGGCAACCATTGCCTCTGGCTAAAGATGTATCCTGTCAAAGCAAACATTTCTGCCCTAAACCAGACTGCATTTAGATGGAAGCATGCTCCCTTTTGGGCAGTTTACTGTGATTGGTACCTATTAAGCCACCATACAAAAAGTAGACCCAGTGGGGATGTGCTAACATCCAAAGGAAAGCATTCAAGATGCTCCAGGCAGACCCTTCTCCAGTCTCCTCCAGAAACAGAGTTTTCCTGCTGTGACAAGGTATGAACAAACCCCTCTGGGTACAGACAGACGTTCATCAACAACAGCTGTGGGCTCTGCAGTGACTACAGAATAGTACAGGGATAACTGCCTCTTCCTAATGCTGATAAAAAAGCCTGGGTTGGGGTGCACATTTAAAATTCTATTCAGGAAGCCAAAAGCTCTCTCTGAATACTCCAGGAACTATTGAGCTGAGTTAGACAATATATAAAGTACCTCTCTATTTTTGTTTCAAGTTTAGTGCCTTTCCAGGAAGCAAATAATTTGATACACTAAAGCAGTGAGTCTCAACTTCTTTTCACTTGCAGATTCCTCCAAATTTTCTAGTAAATGTATAAAACCCAGTATAATTTATGTAGACCTATGGATGAAGAGCTTGATTGTTCCAAGTTTTTTTTCATGACCTCTTTAACAGAAATTAATGAATATTCAGGATCACAGACTGAATACTGCTGTCCAAAACAACAACAAAAAAATTACCTGTATAGAAATATAATCATTCTAATTACCTCTCATAAAATTTGAAAATACACACAGGTTTTAACACACCTGAACTAAAAATTCTGACTTCCATAGGAATCAAGGGCAAAATGTCTGAACCTGATGCAACTATTGGTAGGCCAATGCTTTCATTTAGATTTACTGGGAATATTTAAAGCAAATCCTCCATTGTTCCACTTATTCTTACATTTTAATTAAAAATTTTTGTTTATCCAAAGCTGAGTGTGGTCCTTCAAGAGAAGAATATTCAAGTAGAGCTTAATAATTTATTTCTGTGTTCCAGCAAACACTTTCAGGCAGCTCACTGCTGTATGAAAACATAACTGAGAGCTGCTCAAAAAATAGCTGGAGTCTGATGTCAGATATATGAGATAGGAGGGGGCACTACAAGGTACCTTTGATCTTTGCTAAAAGATTACTCAGGAACTCAATAGGGAGCACAGCCCCTTCTCCACCTAGTGTCCTTGTTGGCCAGCTTTGGAGCTAGGAAACAGATGGACTTAGACCTTTATCACTACTGGGCAGCACAATTGCCCAAGCATGCTTGGGTGCACCTCTGAAATGCCTCTATACTAATGCACGCAGCATGGGGAAAAACAGAAGTTAGAAGTCTGTGCACAGTTACAGGGCTACAATCTCATTGAGATCACAGAGATGTGCTGGGATGGCTCAAACAACTGAAATGCTGCGATAGAGGGACACAGGCTTTTCAGGAAGACAGGCCAGGAAGGTGAGGAGGGGGGTTGTCCTTTATGTGAGAGAGCAGCTGGAATGCCTCAGGGTGGATGAGCCAGTCGAGAGCTTATGGGTGAAGATTAGTGGGCTGATCAACATGAGTGTTGTTGTAGTGGGTATATCTGCTATAGACCTCATGATCAGGAAGAAGATGAGGCCTTCTTCAGACAACTGGAAGAAGCTTCACGTTCACAGGCCCTTGTCCTCATGGGGGACTTGAACCACGCCAATATCTGCAGGAAGGACAACACAGCAAGTCTCAAGCAATCTGGGAGATTTCTAGAGTACATCAATGAAAACTTTCTAGCACAAGTGATTGAGGAGCCAATATGGAAAGCTGCTCTGCTGGACCTGACCCTTACAAACAAGGAAGAAGTGGTTGGGGATGTGAAAGTTAGAAGAAGGGCAAAACCCAGGACCACAGTCCTGGATTTCAGGAGAGCAGACTTTAACCTGTTCAGAGATGTTTGGAAGATTCCCATGTGATATGGCCCTGGAGAAGAGGGGTACAGGAAAGCTGGTTGATATTCAAGGATCACCTCCTCCAAGCTCAAGAACAGTATGAAGTTTAACAAAGACAAGTGCAAAGCCCTGCACCAGGGATGACATAACCCAGAAGAGCCCAGTACAGGCTAGGATCTATGCGGCTGGGAAGCAGCCTTGTTGAAAGAGACCCGGGGGTCCTGGTGGATAACAAGCTGAACATGAGTCAGCAGTGCAGCAACAAAGGCAAATTGGATCCTGGGCTGCATCCGCAGGGGCGTTACTACCAGAGATAGAGACGTGATCATCCCACTCAGCGCTTGTCAGGCCAGTGTCCAGTTCTGGTCCCCACAATTCAAGAAAGACATGGACAGACTGGAGAGGGTCCCAAGGAGGGCCCCGAAGATGATCAGCGGTCTGGAGAACCTGCCTTATGAGGAAAGACTGAAGGAGTTAGGTCTCCTCTCCCTGGAGAAGAGAAGGCTCAGGGGGGACCTCATCACAGTATCCCAGTACTTAAAGGGCAGATACAAAGAGGACGGAGGCTCTCTCTTCACAAGGAGACACATGGAGAAGACAAGGGGCAATGGGTACAAGTTGCACTGGGAGAGGTTTCATTTCAACATAAGAAAGAAATTTTTTACAGTGAGAACAATCATTCACTGGAACAACCTCCCCAGGGATGTAGTGGAGTCCCCATCGCTGGAGGTTTTCAAGATGTGATTGGACGGGGCGCTAGATAATCTCATTTAGGCTCCCTTTCCCACGAAAGGTTGGACCAGATGATCTTTCGAGGTCCCTTCCAACCTGGGCTGTTTTATGATTCTAAGAAAGGTCCATCCCAACAAGTAGAAAATCAAACAAAGGCAGCAGGAGGCCTACATGGATGAGCAAGGAGCTCCTGACTGAACTCAGACATAAAAAGGAAATGTACAAGAGGTGGAAACAGGGGCAGGTGACTCAGGAGGAGTATAGAGTTGCAGGGATGGGGTTAGGAAAGCCAAGGCTGACCTGGAGTTGAATCTGGCAAGCGATGAGAAGTGCAACAAGAAGAGATTCTACAAGTACATTAACAGCAAAAGGAAGACTAGGAAAAACATGGTCCCGCTGCTGAATGGGTCAGGGGAACTGGTGACAAATGATGGGGGAAGGCTGAGGTACTCAATGCCTTCATTGCCTCAAGCTTTACCAGTTGGACTGGCCTTCAAGAATCTCAGACCCCTGAGACCAGAGGGAAAGTCTGGAGCAAGGAAGACTTACCCTCAGTGGAGGAGGACCAGGTTAGGGAGCATTTAAACAAACTGGACATAGATAAGTCCATGGGGCCTGATGGGTTGCACCCACAAGTGCTGAGGGAGCTGGCTGATGTCATTGCGAGGCCACTCTCAGTTATCTTTCAAAGGTCATGGCGACTGGGAGAGGTTCCTGAAAACTGGAAGAGAGAAAATGTCACTCCTATCTTCAAAAAGGGAAAGAAGAAAGATCTGGGGAACTACAGGCTGGTCAGACTCACCTCAGTCCCTGGGAAGGTGATGGAGCAACTAATCCTCCTGGAAACCATTTCCAAACACCTGAAGGACAAGAAGGTGATCAGGAGTAGTCAGCATGAATTTACGAAGGGGAAATCATGCTTAACCAACCTTAAAACCTTCTAGAGTGAGGTGCTTGGTGTATGAGGGGAGAGCATCTGGGGAGGAATAACCCCAGGCACCAGTACATGCAGGGGCCAACCAGCTGGAAAGCAGCTTGGCAGAAAAGGACCTTGGGGTCTTGGTGAACAAGCTGACCATGAGCCAGTAACACACCCTCACAGCAAAGGCAGCCAACAGCATCCTGGCCTTATCACAATGATGATTAAGGGACTGGAGCATCTTTTATATGAGGAGAGGGTGAGAGAGCTGGGACTGTTTAGCGTGGAGAAGAGAAGGCTCGGGGGATTCGTATAAATCTGTATAAATATCTGATGGGAGGGAATGGAGAAAAGGGAGCCAGACTCTTCGCAGTAGTCCATGAGCACAAATTAAAAATGAGGAAATTCCATCTGGACACAAGAAAAGACTCTTTTCCTGTGAGGATGGTTAAACACTAACACAGGCTGCCTAGAGAGGTTGTGGAGTCTTCATCTGTGGAGATATTCAAAACCTGACTGGACACAGTCCTGGGCACCCTGCTTTAGCTGACCCTGCTTGAGCAACAGGGTTGAACTAGATGACCTCCAGAGAACCCTTCCAACCTCAACCATTCTGTGATTCCGGCAGGCCTAAAAAATGTCTTGATCTTGTCTGTTTACACCTATTTGATTGCTAGTCAGACTTTGTTTCTCTGAATTGTTCTCAAACTTCATGTTTTAGCATCACAGAGTGTTTTAGCATTACAGAAGGCAGAGCTGCCTTCTTAAAAGTATAACATGAAAGAGAAGGAATGAACTGAAAAAGATGTGAATGAAGAGAAATACTGGCACTCTGCATTGGGTCTGGCTGGGATGGATTTAATTTTCTTCATAGCAACCTGTATGGTGCTGTGCTTTGGATTTGTGACTAAAACAGTGTTGATACACCAGTGTTTTGGCTGTTGCTGAACAGTACTTGCACAGCATTGAAGTTTTCTCTTTTTCCCACTCTGCATCCCCCAGTGAATAGGCTGGGGTTGGGCAAGAGGTTGGGAGGGGAGACAGCCAAGACAGCTACCCCAAATTGACCAAAGAGATATTCCATGCCATATGATGTCATGCTCAGCAATAAAAGCTCAGGAAAAGGAAGAAGGGGGTCAGATATTTGTGGTTATGGAATTTATCTTCCCAAGCAACTGTTACACATGCTGAGGCCCTGCTTTCAAGGACGTGGCTGGACACCTGCCTGCTGATGGGAAGTAGTGAATAAATTCCTTTTTTATCTTTGCTTGTGTGCACAGCTTTTGCTTCACCTATTAAACTGTCATTATCTCAATCCACAAGTCTTCTTGCCTTCTTTATATTTTCTCCCTGTCCCACGGGAGAGAGGAGGGAGCAAGCAGCTACGTTGGTGCTTAGCTGCAGGCTAGGTTCAACCATCCACACACTCAAAGGGTAAAAAGTAAACCACACATGGCTGAGATGGTACATAGAAGCTATTACTGCTGCTCAGAGAGATGTGAAATGAACTTATAAAGTCAGTGAGAACATATGAGGAATAAAACAAAAATATCAGTATACTTGCGAGGACAATCACTAAAAATAACCATAACTGACTACGCAATGACTTGGATATTTCCAAGTTCAGTGATGCAGTGATATTAAGCATGTCAGCACAGCATGTGTCTAGATGGAATATATTCTTCTTCTTATGGAATACTAGGGTTGTAATCCAGAGGCTGTTATGACAAAACAGTCACGGACAAGACAGCACAGTAAAACTAAGACCCATCAAATTACCATGAGTACAGAGATAGCTTGGCTTCATTCAGAAGGATCAGGCCCTAAATGTGACTACATGTACAATCCGTAACTTTGTTTTTCATTCCTTGTGATTTTTCTTTTTGCATAAGCTCCAGTAAATGAGATATCTGTGAACTAAGTCATCATCAGTTCTAAAATAGAATAGTTCAGTTGGAAGGGACCTACAACGATCATCTAGTCCAACTGCCTGACCATTTCAGGGCTGACTAAAAGCTAAAGCATGCTATTAAGGGCATTGTCCAAATGCCTCTTAAACACTGACAGGCATGGGGCATCAACCACCTCTCTAGGAAGCCTGTTCCAGTGTTTGACCACCCTCTCAGTAAAGAAATGTTTCCTAATGTCAAGTCTGAACCTCCACTGATGCAGCTT
This sequence comes from Nipponia nippon, assembly GCF_047370975.1. NCBI lineage: Eukaryota > Metazoa > Chordata > Aves > Pelecaniformes > Threskiornithidae > Nipponia > Nipponia nippon. The sequence continues at coordinate 4,943,330 of NW_028262339.1, read as the reverse complement.
TGAACCACTCCCATGCATTCTGTCACTGGATACCAGGGAGAAGAGATCAGCACATCCCTCTCCACTTCCCCTCCTCAGGAAGCTGTAGAGAGCAATGAGACCACCCCTCAGCCTCCTTCTCTCCAAACTACACAAACCCAAAGTCCTTAGCCGCTCCTCATAGGACATGCCTTCCAGCCCTGTCACCAGCTTTCATGCCCTCCTCTGGACCCATTCAAGTACCTTAACATCCTTCTTAAATTGTGGGGCCCAGAACTGCACACAATACTCCAGGTGAGGCCACACCAATGCTAAACACAGTGGGATAATCACCTCTTTTGACTGGCTGGTTATGCAGTGTTTAATGCATGTCCTGGTTTCACGTGGGATAGAGTTAATTTTCTTCCTAGTAGCTGGTATAGGGCTGTGTTTTGGATTTAGGATGAGAATAATGCTGATAACACACTGATGTTTTAGTTGTTGCTAAGTAGGGCTTACACTAGTCAAGGACTTTTCAGCTTCCCATGCTCTGCCAGGTGCACAAGAAGCTGGGAGGTGGCACAGCCAGGACAGCTGACCCAGACTGGCCAAAGGGCTATTCAATACCATATGATGTCATGCTCAGTATATAAACTGAGGGAGTTGGCCAGGGGACAGCGATCGCTGCTCAGGGATGAGCTGGGCATCGGTCGGTGGGTGCTGAGCAATTGTATAGTGTATCACTTCCTTTGTATATTATTACTGTATTATTATTATATTATTACTATTATTACTACTACTATTACTACTATTCTATTTTATTTTACTTCAGTTATTGAACTGTTCTTATCTCAACCCACGAGTTTTCTCACTTTTACCCTTCCAATTCTCTCCTCCATCCACCGGGGTAGGGGGGAGCGAGCGAGCAGCTGTGTGGTGCTTAGTTGTTGGCTGGGGTTAAACCACGACAACCCTTTTTGTAATCACCCCTTATTCTATACCGTCTACGTCATGCCCAGGTCTTACACTTTCCAATACATGCCAATTAATCATCACCACTTTTCCAGTCTTTTGAGACAGATAGATATATACACAGATATAATTTCCTTAGTCTATAGGCTATCCCTCTAAAATGTTTGTTGAGTTCATTTAGTTTATGACTTTGGGCTTCAGCTGTCATAACAGTCTTTCAGGGCAGGAGAGATGGTGTGTGGTGTGGGATTGTTGCATGCTGAAGCCAGTTCTGGTTCCATCACTGCTGCACTTTGCTTGGTTTCCTCAAAGTTCATTCATTAATTTGGGTGATTCTTACTGTATACTGTTGATATGGCACACAGTAATCACAGAAGTGATGACATCCAGTATTATATAGCAACTAACATCATACAATTCAGTTCACTGGCTATTTTCACCCAAAATCAAATCCCCTTGAGGTACACATCGGACTTCCCCATCCTCCCGCATCACCCACCAAGTGCACCCAGGTCCTTGAGCAAAAGCAATCCCACGAATGGGTTTACCTCTGCCTGAGGCAGGGGTAACCCAGACTTTCACCATCGTATTTTTTATGTGCATTACAGGGACTTTATCCCCCTCTACATTACGTAAAAGTCTTGACTGGGCAGGGCCAGCTCCATTGGCGAATCCCCTAGTGTTGACTAACCAGGTGGCCTTTGCAAAATGTTTATCTCAATGTCTAAATGTCCCAGCACACATTGCTCTCAGCGTAGTTTTTAACAGTCCATTGTATCGTTCGATTATCCCGGAGGCTGGTGCATGATAGGGGATGTGATATACCCACTCAATCCCATGCTCTTTGGCCCAGGTATCTATGAGGCTGTTTCAGAAATGAGTCCCGTTGTCTGACTCAATTCTTTCTGGGGTGCCATGTCGCCATAGGACTTGCTTTTCAAGGCCCAGGATAGTGTTCCGGGCGGTGGCATGGGTCACGGGATATGTTTCCAGCCATCCGGTGGTTGCTTCCACCACTGTAAGCACATGGCACTTGCCTTGGCGGGTTTGTGGGAGTGTGATATAATCAATCTGCCAGGCCTCCCCATATTTATATTTCAGCCATCGTCCTCCATACCAGAGAGGCTTGAACCGCTTGGCTTGCTTGATTGCAGCGCATGTTTCGCATTCATGGATAACCTGTGCAATAGTGTCCATGGTCAAGTCCACCCCACGATCACAAGCCCATCTAGATGTTGCATCTCTTCCTTGATGGCCTGAGGTGTCATGGGCCCACTGAGCTAGAAATAAGTCACCCTTCTGTTGCCAGTCCAGATCCACCTGAGCCACTTCAATCTTAGCAGCCTGATCCACCTGCTGGTGGTTTTGATGTTCTTCAGTGGCCCGACTTTTGGGTACATGAGCATCTACATGACGTAGTTTTACAACCAGGTTCTCTATCCGGGCAGCAATATCTTGCCACAATGCGGCAGCCCAGATGGGTTTGCCTCTGTGCTGCCAGTTGCTCTGCTTCCATTGCTGTAACCACCCCCACAGGGCATTTGCCACCCTCCATGAGTCAGTATAGAGATAGAGCATTGGCCACTTTTCTCAGTCAGCAATATCTAAAGCCAGCTGGATGGCTTTCACCTCTGCAAACTGACTCGATTCACCTTCTCCTTCAGAAGTTTCTGCCACTTTTCATATAGGACTCCATACAGCAGCCTTCCACCTCCGATGCTTCCCCACAAGACAACAGGACCCATCAGTGAACAGGGCATATTGCTTCTCATTTTCTGGCAGTTTATTATACAGTGGGGCCTCCTCAGCAGGCATCTCCTCCTCCTCTGGCGATATTCCAAAATCTTTGCTTTCTGGCCAGTCCATGATCACTCCCAAGATTCCTGGGCGACTGGGGTTTCCTATTCGAGCCCGGTGTGTGATTACTGCGACCCACTTATTCCATGGAGCATCAGTTGCATGATGTGTACAGGGGATCCTCCCTTTGAACATCCAGCCCAGCACGGGCAGTCGGGGTGCCAGGAGGAGCTGTGCTTCAGTACCAACCACTTCTGAAGCGGCTCAAACCCCTTCATATGCTGCCAATATCTCTTTTTCAGTTGGAGTATAGCCAGCCTCGGATCCTCTGTATCCCCAACTCCAGAACCCTAGGGGTCAACCTCGAATCTCCCCTGGTGCTTTCTGCCAGAGGCTCCAGGTAGGGCCGTTCTCCCTGGCTGCGGTGCAGAGCACATTTTTTATATCTTGTACTGCCCGGACTGGCCCAAGGGCTACTGCATGGACTATCTCCTGTTTAATTTGTTCAAAAGCTTGTCATTGCTCAGGGCCCCATTTGAAATCATTCTTCTTCCGGGCCACTTGATAGAGAGGGCTTACGATCAGACTGTAATTTGGAATATGCATTCTTCAAAACCCACAATGCCTAAGAAAGCTCATGTTCCCTTTTTGCTGGTTGGTGGAGACATGGCTGTTATTTTGTTGATTATATCCATTGGGATCTGACGACGTCCATTTTGCCCTTTCATTGTCCCAAAAGTGGGGTCGTTCACCTGGTGTGCATCATCCTGTAGATCTGGTCTACTGGAATATACTTGTTCCATAGTGGTTAGACAATCATGTTGTAGTTCATCAGACTCAGAGATTGGGGAGTAGAGTGGCAGAATTCAAGGTGGAGGTCAGAGAAAGCGTGACATCATCTTGTTCTAGTAACGCAGCTTGATATTTTGCTAACCTGTTTGGGGAAATCCAGTGATATCCCTTATTTTCAAGGAGAGACGATACAGCATGGGGTACAAACACAGTAATCGGTTGACCCAGTGTCAGTTTTCGAGATTCTTCAATTAAGATTACAGTCACCGCCACTGCCCTCAAGCAGGTGGGCCAACCTTTACTGACTTCATCCAGTTGTTTGGAAAAGTATCCCACTGGTCTCTTCCAGCTCCCCAGTTTTTGTGTCAGCACTCCCAATACTACTTGTTGCCTTTCGTGTACATATAATTGAAAGGGTTTCCTCAAATTCGGGAGCCCCAAGGCAGGGGCTTCCATCAGTTTTCTCTAAATTTCATCAAAGCTTCTATGGCATTCTGATGTCCATTCTAAAATCCCCTCAGTTCCTTTGGTGGCAGCATATAATGGTTTGGCAATCAGTCTAAAATTAGGGATCCATAGCCAACACCACCCGGCCATCCCTAAAAATCCCCTTAATTGTTTCTTTGAAGTAGGTACAGCAATTCTACAAATGGTCTCTTTTCTTTCAGCACTTAATTCTCTTTGTCCTTTTGTAACTTCAAATCCCATATATTGGACCCTCTCTTTTCCTATCTGGGCCTTCTTTTTAGAAACTTGGTAGCCTGCTAGACCCAGGAAATTAAGTAAGCTAATTGTGGCTTCCAAACACTCTTTGTAGGTATCAGAACCAATCAATAAGTCATCTACATACTGTAACAGAGTTATGGTATCATATTCACTGTGCCATTGTTCTAGTTCTTTTGCCAATGCATTACCAAACAACGTGGGGCTGTTTTTAAATCCTTGGGGAAGGATGGTCCAACAGAGCTGCATCTTCCGCCCTGTAGTCGGGTTTTCCCATTCGAAGGCAAAAATAGTCTGACTCTGTTTGTCCACAGGTATACAAAAGAAAGCATCCTTCAAATCCAACACTCTAAAATAAGTATTGCTGTCAGGAATTGAGGCAAGGAGGGTATATGGATTTGGAACCATGGGGTGCACGTTTACAGTCCTCACATTTACTTCTCGTAAATCCTGTACCAATCTATATTCCTGAGAATGAGGCTTCTTTACAGGCAAAACTGGAGTATTAAATTCCGACTGACATTCCCTTAATTGTCCATGCTCTAAAGAAGAATTTATCACTGGTTCTAATCCCTTCTGGGCCTCCAATTTAATAGGGTACTGTTTCTTTTTTACCAGCTGGGCTCCTGGTTTTAGCTTGATCTTTACCGGAGTCACATACTTGGCTTGTCCCAGTGTTCCCAATGACCATACTATGGGTACTACCGCTTCTAATACCTTGTTTGGAATGTCTCCTCCTTCCTCAGGATTCTTCTCAGTTAGCAAACATATCTGAGCTTTCCATGCATTCTCTGGGGGAATATGTAGCTGGACAGAATCTTCAGAAAAAGTTAATTGTGCATTCAATTTACAGAGTAAATCCCATCCAAGTAATGGTAACGGACATTCTGGCATATAAAGGAATTCATGTGTTAATTTAGTATCCCCAATCGAGAGCTCCATAGGCTGTAAAAATGGCCTCAAAATTCTTTTCCCTGTAGCACCAACAACACTTACCTTAGTCTTGCTTAAAGGTCCCTTACAACTAGTTACTACAGAATAAGTGGCCCCACTATCAATCAGAAAATCAATTGTTTCATTCCCCAGCTTAACTGGAACCAGAGGATCAGCCGGGGAAGCTTTAATAGATTCCTCCAGTCCCCTTCAGTCCAATCCAATCTCTGCCATTGCCCCAGCAGTTTCCCCTGCTTCTTTCTCTCGGTTCAAAAGACGTGGACATTCTCTCTTACAGTGACCTTCCTGTTTACAGTAGGCATACTGATTCGCTTTTAGGGGGGTTTCACAGTGGCCTCCACTGCTACCTCCATGACCCTTACCTCTACCTCTAAATCCTCCTTGTACACCACTTCTTCCCTCTGTCAGGGCGGCCAGCAAAGAAGCCTGCAATTTTGCTCGTCCTCGCTTCTCTTTTTCCTCTACCTCTTCTCTATTATTATATACTTTGGATGCAATTGTTACTAATTGTGAAATAGTCATTCCATCCGCACCCTCAGTTTTCTGCAACTTCCTTCTAATATTCGATGCCGATTGACCAATGAACAACATATTAAACAATTTCATATTGCTAGCATCATCCGGATCCAAGTCTGTCCATCTTTGAGCTACTTCACACAACCTTTCATAAAAAGCAGACGGAGTTTCTTTGTCTCCTTGTCTTATTTCATACAACTTAGACAAATTTTTGGGCTTTTCTACCCCATTTTGGATTCCATATAGAATCAATTTTTGATACTCTTTCACACTCTCTAATCCTTTGCTTGTATTAAGGTCCCACCTTAATCTTCCCCTGGGAGGTATGTGTCAGCATTAGGTACTCCTCCTTGCTGTTGGGCAAGTCCTTCTCGAGCCTTTTCTAGGACTGCTTTCCTTTCTTCACGGGTAAACAAATATTCCAAAAGGGCTTTTATATCTCCCCAATTAGGATTGTGAGTCACCATTACAGTCTTAATAGTACTATACATCCCCTCAGGATTATTCCGGCAAGACCTGACTGCCTGTTTCCAATTTAATAAATCGGAAGTAGTAAATGGTACATGTACATACACCAGCAGTCCTTCAGGTCCTACAGCCTGCCTAAGAGTAGCTTGGATTATAGGTCTCTGTCCCCTAGTTCTCCCTGCTACAGGGCTAGCAGATTCAGTTTCCTCCTCATTCAATTCTGATTGTTTCGGAGGAGCTACCAATAGCTGAGTATATTCATCTATGTCTTCTGACCCATTTTTTTTCCATCTTACAATTAGTAAAGCACAGACCCTCTTTTTCTTTTTTTCCCTTCTTTTCAGTTAAAGAGCACACTCCATTCTGATATTTCGATTCCACCAGACCACATGGCTTCCTAACATCTCAATAATTTCTTAAAGCAAAGAACAAATCAACATATGGTATTTCATCCCATTTCTCATTTCTCTGACAAAATAACATTAATTGTAATATAGCATTATATTTTAAAGACCCATCTTCGGGCCATATTTCACCATCATCCAACTGATATTGTGGCCACCATTGATTACAATACCGTTTTAATTTATTCATGGCCATGGGATCCCCTCCAAATTTACTCCAATTATTTAGGATTCATCCTAAGGGAGTGCAAAGAGGAGGAGCCTCCTTGGAAGCAGCGGAACCCATTTCGGTAGTGAAAAGCTTAAATCAATGTTTCATACACACAAAATTCCAATTACAAAATGAGAAATTTTCTTTCAATGTTACAATTAGAATGTGTAGAAACCAATGCTGCTGCTGCTGCATGTCTTTACCGATGTGTCTTATGCAGAGCACAGAAAAACCAACTCCAGCTGCCTCTTTAAGAGGTTTGCCCCTTTCCCCCTTTTCCCCTTTAAAATATCTCTTTCAAATAGTGTTGCACAGTTGGGTCGCTTACTGCCCAACTGCAGGAGAGGAGCCGACGGAGTCCCCAACCAACAGGTCGGTGTGCGCTGGAGTCCAGTTGGACTGCTTCTCCCCGTCGGGTATGGCAAGACAATCCAGGCAAGGCTGTCAGCGCAGTCCCATCTGGGGTGCCAAAAACTGTTGTCCCAAAAGCAGGGTCGCTCGCCCAGTATGTAGACGCCAATTAACACACAGAGCAGAGGTATTTTATTTCATTTCTGCACAGAGATGAGTGCTAGGTGGTAAATCCACAAAACTAGCACACCTTTGTACATAACTACAGCATATTTATCTTACTACATGATTAGTATAATCCTGCCTAATTTTACACTTATTGGTTAGTGATTAACATTTCATACACTATTGGTTTACTATATTAAAATTAGCCTTGCTTGCTATGCAAATTAGTATGCATGCTCCTTTCAGGTGGGGGTGGCAAGTCTTTTCAGTCCTGAATTGAGTCGGTGGTTGCAATCTCCCCTCGCCACATTTACTTTTCACACAGTTACTGCAGTTTTATCAGACTTCATGTTTTTCTGGCCACCATCCAGTCTTTGGTGCCAAGATGTTCCCTTTTATCAGTCCAGCAGCTCTTCTTCAAGGGTATAGCCGTTAGTTTTCCACGGTTTGTTAATTAAACACATACTCTCTTATCTTTTAGCTCCCTCATAGAATCATAGAACGTCCTGAGTTGGAAGGGACCCACAAGGATCATCGTGTCCAACTCCTGTCCCTGCATAGGACAACCCCAGAAATCACAACATATGCCTGAGGGCGTTGTCCAATTGCTTCTTGAATGTTGCCAGGCTTGGCGCCATGACTACCTCCCTGGGGAGCTTGTTCCAATGCTGCACCACCCTCTGGGTGAAGAACCTTTTCCTAATGTCCAACCTAAACCTCCCCTGGCATATCTTCCTGTTATTCCCTCGGGTCCTATCATTGGTCGCCAGGGAGAAGAGATCAGCACCTGCCCCTCCTTCTTCCCTCGTGAGGAAGCTGTAGACTGCGATGAGGTCTCCCCTCAGTCTCCTCTTCTCCAGGCTGAACAGACCAAGTGACTTCAGCCGCTCCTCGTACAGCTTCCCCTCTAAACCCTTCACCATCTTCGTGGCTCTTCTCTGGACACTCTCTAGTAGCTTCGTATCCTTTTTGTACTGTGGCGCCCAAAACTGCACACAGTACTCAAGAAGAGGCCGCACCAATGCAGAGTAGAGCGGGACAATCACCTCCCTCGATCAGCTAGCAACACAGTGCTTGATGCACCCCAGGACACGGTTGGCCCTCCTGGCTGCCAGGGCACACTGTTGGCTCATGTTCAGCTTGCTGTCGACCAGAACCCCCAGATCCCTCTCCGCGGGGCTGCTCTCCAGCCTCTCATTCCCCAGTCTGTATGTACATCCGGGATTGCCATGTCCCAGGTGCAAAATCTGGCACTCGCCCTTGTTAAACTTCATACGGTTGGTGATCGCCCAGCTCTCTAATTTGTCCAGATCTCTCTGCAGGGCCTCTCTGCCCTCGAGAGTGTCAACGGCTCCTCCCAGTTTTGTGTCATCAGCAAACTTAGATAGCAAACCTTCAAGTCCTGCATCCAAGTCATTTATGAAGATATTGAAGAGCACTGGCCCCAAGATGGATCCCTGCGGAACCCTGCTAGTGACTAGTTGCCAGCCCGATGTACCCCTATTTAATATAACCCTTTGAGCCCGACTCGTCAGCCAATTGCTCACCCATTGCATTCTGTGTTCATCCAGCTGTATGCTGGACATTTTGTCCAGGAGGATACTGTGAGAGACAGTATCGAAGGCTTTACTGAAGTCCAAAAAGATTACATCGACTGGCTTCCCTTGGTCAACTAGGTGGGTAACCTTGTCGTAGAAATCAAGTTGGTCAAGCAGGACTTTCCCCTCGTGAATCCATGCTGGCTGGGACCAATGACTGCGTTGTCTTTCAGGTGTTTTTCAATAACTCCCAGAATAATCTTCTCCATGATTTTGCCAGGCGCAGAGGTGAGACTGACAGGCCTGTAGTTACCAGGGTCATCCCTGTTGCCCTTCTTGAAGATTGGGACAACGTTTGCCAGCTTCCAGTCAGCTGGGACCTCCCCAGATTCCCAAGAGCATTGAAAATCATTGAGAGAGGTCTCGCTATGACATCAGCCAGCTCTTTCAGTACCCTGGGATGAATCCCATTGGGCTCCATTGACTTATAGGGATCCAGCTGGAGCAGCAAATCCCGCACAAGTTCGGGGTTGGTTGGGAGTTTGTTGTTCTCGCAGTCATGGTTCTCTAGCCCAGGGCTCTGGGGGTCCCGGAGCCCATCCTCAGTGTTGAAGACCGAGGCGAAGAAAGCATTAAATGTCTCTGCTTTGTCTATATCCCTGTTTGTGAGGTGACCATGCTCGTCAAGTAATGGGCCATTGTTATTTCTTGCCTGCCTGTTGCTATTTACATATTTATAAAAGCCCTTTTTGTTGTCCTTCACAGTACTGGCCAGCTTCAGCTCCAGTTGAGTTTTGGCCGCGCGTATTTCCTCTGTACAGTGGCAAACAGCCGCTCTGTAGTCCTCCCATGTCGCCTGACCTTGCTTCCACTGGCCATACATTTTCTTTTTTCGCCTTCGTTCTAGAAGAAGATCCCTACTCAGCCAAGCCGGCCTTCTACCTCGCCTGCTTGACTTCCGACATTTTGGAATTGCCTGCTCCTGTGCTCTCAGGAGGTGGTACTTAAAAAGTGACCAGCACTGATGGACCCCAGCACCTTCAAAAGCTTTTTCCCAGGGGACCTTACTAAGTAGTTCCCTGAGCAGCCTGAAGTCAGCTCTCCTCGTATCCAGAGCTGAGGTCTTGCTGGCAGTTCTCCTCCTGTTACCATAGATTTTAAACTTCACTGCTTCATGGTCGCTGTGGCCAAGGCAGCCACCAATCGCCACTTCACCCACAAGACCCTCTCTCTTAGTAAGCAGCAAGTCGAGGAAGGCAGCTTTCCTGGTCGGTTCTCTTAGCACTTGTACCAAGAAGGTATCATCCAGATGCTTTAAGAGTCTTCTGGACCTGCTTGTACCAGCTGTGTGGTATTCCCAGTTGACATCTGGCAAGTCAAAGTCCCCCATAAGGACAAGGGCAGATGACTTGGAAGCATCCCTTAGTTCCTTAAAGAATAACTCATCCGTGTCATCATCCTGGCTGGGTGGCCTATAGTAGACTCCCACAACGACATCCGCTTTCTTTGTCTGTCCCTTAATCCTTACCCAGAGGCTCTCAACTGTGCCATCACCAACTGCTACCTCCATGCATTCCAGCCCCTCCACTACATACAATGCCACCCCGCTGCCTCGCCTGCCCTGCCTATCCCTCCTGAAGAGCCTGTAACCATCCATCATGGCACACCAGTCACAGGACTCATCCCACCAGGTTTCACTTAGGCCTATGACATCGTATCTCTGGGACTGGGCCAAGGCATCTAGCTCCTCTTGCTTGTTCCTCAGGCTGCGTGCATTTGTGTAAAAAAACACTTCAAGTGCGGTTCATTGTGCTTGTTGCCTCGTGGAGCAGTCTGAGGAATCTCACTAGCACACAGCTCCTCGAACTTTGGCATGCCATCCCATTGCTCGTCACTGACTAGCCAGGTATTGTCCCCTTTCCCCCTTCCAATCTAGTTTAAAGCTCTATCAATCAGCCCTGCTAGCTCCTGGGCAAAAACCCTTTTCCCCTTCTGAGAAAGGTGCATCCCATGGGATGTCATTAGGCCTGGGGATGAATAGACCATCCCATGATCGAAAAACCCAAATTTCCACCAATGACAGCAGCCTCGGAGCCACGTGTTGATCATCTGGGTCTGCCCGTTCCATTCAATGTTCTTCCCTGCTACCGGAAGGATCGAAGAAAACACCACCTGAACACCTGATCCTTCTACTAACCGCCCCAAGGCTCTGAAATCCCTTTTAATTGACTTAGGATTTTTCTTTGTTATCTCTTCACTGCCAATATGGAGAACTAATAGCGGGTAGTAGTCTGAGGACCTTACCAGACTGGGGAGTTTTCTAGTGATGTCTCTTATCCTTGCCCCTGGGAGGCAGCAGACTTCCCTGTGGGTTGGGTCCGGTCGGCATATGGGACCCTCCGTTCCCCTCAGAAGGGAGTCACCTATGACAACTACCCTTCTTTTTTTCTTGACGTGGGTGGTTGTGATGCAGGGGGGAGGCTGCCTAGACGACCCCTCCATCCCAGAAGGACCTGCATCCACATCATCACTTGTCTGCCCATCCAATTCCAGGGCCTCATACCTGTTGTGTACAGGCACCTGGGAAGGTGAGGCAGGCTGAGAGCGGATTCGCCTGCCGCCCCAAGCAGTAACCTGCTTCCCTTCCTGCCCGTCTCCTGGGTCTCCTCCTTCTGCCTGGTGGTGAGAGGTTAGGGGGTCCTTTGCCTCTTGTGCTGCAGCTGGCTGGTGCATCTATCTCAGGGATGGTAGACTATGATTCCACCAGTTAATCTCCTTCTCTGACTCCCTGATACTCCTCAGCCTGGACACCTCCTCTCGAAACTCCATCACCAGGCTGAGCAGCTCCTTTACTTGGGCACATCTCCCACAGGTGAGCTCACTGCTGCTGTCACATACTGACCTGAAACTCAGGCACTCCCTGCAACCCAGGACCTGGACGGCTGCATGTTTCCTCGAAGGCTCTGTTTGGGTGGCTGCATCAGTTCTTGCAGCTGGAGGGGCTGTGAGGGACCCTGAGAGCACAGCTTTTTGCAGGGTGGATACCATGGCTCCTGCTGTTCTTAGCTCCTTATAAGTGGGTTGCAGCCTCTGTTTGAAGTGGCAGGGCCCTCCCTGCTCGAACTGACGCACAAACTGCCGTGCCGCGCCACGCCCTGCCTAACGCGCCACGCCCTGTTTGCCTGTCTGTCCTGGTCGCTGGGGCTCCCTAGGGGCCCTTTAACTATCCCGTGGTTGCTCCTGGCAACGCCTCTGCCACATCACCTCTGCTCGCAAGAGTGTCCGCAGGTTTCCCTGGCTCCGGGAATCCCCCTTTCCTCCTCAACACGCGCTCAGCCGCGGAACTTACCGTTGCCGCCACTGTGCTCCTCGCCTCCTAAATTCCTTTCCCAGAGCACAGGTGGTTCCAAGTTTTGCTCAGTGGAAAACTTTCACTTTCTGCAGGATATCAACTTTATTCCTAAAAACTGGATCTCCTGTGCAGGTCCCTTGACCTTACTTGGTTTTATGGCAAAGCTGGCCTCCAGAAGGATTTGGACTGATTTCTTCCCTTTCTCAAAAACTGCTGCTTCTGTGTTGCCCCATATGATGATGTCATCAATGCCTTGCAGGTGTTCCGGAGCCCCACCCTGTTCCAGTGCAGTCTGGATCAGTCCATGGCAAATGGTGGGGCTGTGTTTCCACCCCTGGGGCAGTCGATTCCAGGTGTACTGGATGCCCCTCCAAGTGAAAGCAAACTGTGGCCTGCACTCTGCCACCAAAGGGATTCAGAAAAATGCATTAGCGATGTCAATTGTGGCATACCACTTGGCTGCCTTTGACTCCAATTCGTATTGAAGTTTTAGCATGTCCGGCACGGCAGCACTCAGTGGCGGTGTGACTTCATTCAGTCCCCGATAGTCTACTGTTAGTCTCCACTCTCCATTAGACTTTTGCATATGGGCCATATGGGACTGTTAAAAGGTGAGCGAGTCTTGCTGATCACTCCTTGGCTCTCCAGTCGACGAATCAGCTTATGGATGGGAATCAGGGAGTCTCTGTTGGTGCGATATTGCCGCCGGTGCACCGCTGTGGTAGTGCTTGGCACCTGTTGTTCTTTGACCCTCAGCAACCCCACCACAGAAGGGTCCTTCGAGAGACCAGGCAGGGTAGACAGCTGTTTAATTTCCTCCGTCTCCAAGGCAGCTATACCAAAAGCCCACCGGTACCCTTTTGGGTCCTTGAAATACCCTCTCCTGAGGTAGTCTATGCCAAGGATGCACGGGGCCTCTGGGCCAGTCACAATGGGGTGCTTCTGCCACTCCTTCCCAGTTAAGCTCACTTCGGCCTCCAATACAGTCAGCTGTTGGGATCCCCCTGTCACTCCAGAGATACATATGGGTTCTGCCCCTTCATAGCTTGATGGCATTAGGGTACACTGTGCACCGGTGTCTACTAAAGCCTTGTACTCCTGTGGGTCTGATGTGCCAGGCCATCGAATCCACACAGTCCAGTACACCCAGTTGTCCCTTTCCTCCACCTGGCTGGAGGCAGGGGCCCTCTAGTCCCGGTCATAGCATTCGTTACTCCCTTCTTGTAAATGCGAATCAAAAATCCCTTTATTGAGATCGGAAGCAAAATCAGCCCTTCTACTCTGTCTGGGAAACTGCTCACTGGAAACCGGAGCAGCAGTTTTCCTGGAAGAACCCCCTTTTGTAGCTGTTTTTCTTTGCAACTCACGTACCCGTGCCTCTAGAGTCAAGGTAGATTTTCCATCCCACTTCCCCATGTCCTCTCCATGGTCACGCAGATAAAAGCACAAGGTGGCCCGTGGTGTGTATCCACTATATTTTCTCTCTTGAGCAGAGGGACGCTTACTCCTAATGGCTGAGATACTGGTCCATACAGGTGAGGAGTAGAACATGTCCTCTTTGAATCGCTGGAACTCCCGGGATAATTTCTCAGCTATCACGTCAGGCAGTTTCTCCACAGCCAAGATGCAGGCCCATAGGGAGGAAGAGAGACTTTCTTCGTATTGTCAGAGTTGGCCAGCCAATTCATCCACCGTTGGTCCCTCTTCATCTTTCCAGGTCGTTACTGCCAATGAGTTTGCGTGTGATGATGGTGCGCTCCGTACAAACTTCCGCCACATGGGTCGTGTGCACTGGACTTCATCTGGATCTTTGGATACCTGCTCGTTGTCCAGGTCATTATAAATCACCTCCAGCATGGCTAATTCCCCCAGGTACTGGATACCTCTCTCCATGGTGGTCCACTTGCCTGGGTGACATATAACATCTTCCTTGAAGGGATACCTTTCCTTCACACCTGACAGGAGTCGCCTCCAGAGGCTGAGGGCTTGTGCCCCTTTTCCAATTGCTTTGTCAATGCCTCCTTCCCTAGAAAGGGATCCCAGTTGCTTGGCTTCCCTACCCTCTAATTCCAGGCTACTGGCCCCATCATCCCAGCATCGGAGCAGCCAGGTGATGATGTGCTCACCTGGACAATGACTAAAATCTTTTCACATATCTCGCAGCTCACTCAGGGACAGAGATCGGGTTCTTTACTATCTATCTCATCTGTGGGTTCTGCCTCTTCCTCCTCCTCTTCTCTTGATGGCCCTGGTTCATCAGCAGCCCTTACTAAATGAGTTGATTTTCTTGTGTATTTTTTCTTCTGTATAGGGGTGACTGATACAGGCACGGGTTGGTTCTCTGGCGTAGCCACAGCACCTGTCGCAGGGGCTGGTGTAGCCACAGCGCCTGTTGCCGGGACTGGTGTAGCCACAGCGCCTGTCACCGGGGCTGGCATAGCCACAATGCCTGTTGCCGGAACTGGCATAGCTACAGAGCCTGTCGCCGGGACTCGCATAGCCACAGCACCTCTGTCGCCGGGGCTGGCGTAGCCGCAGCGCCTGTCGTTTTGTCGTCAGATCCAGAGACCTTCTCTTCCCCTTGAGGGTTCTGAATAGTGTTGAACAGGGCTCGGTAGGCATGGGCCAGGCCCCAGCACATTGCAGCGATTTGTGTCTCCCTAGAATTGCCAGGGTGACAGCATACTTTTTCCAAATGTTCTACTAATTTTTCAGGATTCTGCACTTGTTCAGGGGTGAAGTTCCAAAACATTGGAGGGGCCCACCGTCCTAGGCATTTGCCCATGCTCTCCCACACACCCTGCCACTCATAACTATCCAGCCTTGGGGCAGATCTCTGGATGATATTCTTGAAATGCTTATTAACTCTAGACAAAACCGAAACAATATTCCCAAGAACTACCAATAGATATATCTTAACTACCTAAGGATGTTCAAGATATACTGAAAAGTTGTTGCAATGAAGGAGGAAACATCATAGAAGAAGGCAGCGAAGGTGCCATTCTGTATTTCCTCCATAAAAAACCTCTCAGAGGAAGAGACATAATTGCTAATTGTCTCCATGAGGTGGTACCTGAAGTACAGTAATGGCTTCGCTACAGAACCCAAATACCAGATAGCACTCAAGGTCAGTGTTTTAATAACAAATCTCCCAGGCAAAACATCACTAATCACCGCAGAGCACAGCAAACTGCAAAAACAAGAGCATGGTGCAGATCAGGTAGACTAATACCGAGAACAGATGAATCAATATTATGACTGGCAACTGTTAACAGATACAAATTCCTTAATACGCTCTGGTTAATCTATTATTATGTCAAACCCTTCGAGCCCCACAAATGGGCACCAAAAAGGACTGTCATGTTTTAACCCCAGCCAGCAACTAAGCACCACACAGCTGCTCGCTCACTCCCCCCTGCCCCGGTGGGATGGGGGAGAGAATTGGAAGGGTGAAAGTGAGAAAACTCGTGGATTGAGAGAACAACAGTTTAATAACTGAAGTAAAATAAAGGAGAATAGTAGTAATAGTAGTAGTAGTAGTAATAATAATAATAATAATATAATAATATACAAAGCAAGTGATACACTATAAAATTGCTCACCACCCGCCGACCAACACCCAGGTCATCCCCAAGCAGTGATCACTGCCCCCCAGCCAACTCCCCCCAGCTTATATACTGAGCATGATGTCATATGGTATGGAATAGCCCTTTGGCCAGTCTGGGTCAGCCGTCCTGGCTGTGCCCCCTCCCAGCTTCTTGTGCACCTGGCAGAGCATGGGAAGCAGAAAAGTCCTTGACTAGTGTAAGCCCTACTTAGCAACAACTAAAGCATCAGTGTGTTATCAACATTATTCTCATCCTAAATCCAAAACACAGCACTATACCAGATACTAAGAAGAAAATTAACTCTATCCCAGCTGAAACCAGGACAATGCACCCCAGAATGAGGTTTGCCCTCTTGGCTGCCAGGGCACGAGGAAGACACTACTATCAAACTGGAGATGGAAGAAAAGTAAAACCTCCCTCTCAAAAATAAAAGATATCCCAGCAGAAATTGAATATTATTACACTGGACGCAAAGTTTCAAAACCATCACAAGCCTAGAACAAAATGCCACATTTCATTCTAAATTCGGGATAAACACCATTCTGGTTTTACTTGTGTGGAGACCCAAAAGATTTGTTTAATTTCTGGTTCCATAAAGCATTTGCATTTGACAACATTTTTTTTAACAAACTGTTACAAGCTGACATTTCCAAAGTTACTAAGAGGGTACTGACTCAGCATTATTTCCCAGTCTAAAAACTACAAATGTAAACAATGATTTCAGTTTTTCAGCTACAAATATCAGCATTCATGTACTGTTAAATGATCAAGAAACCAAGAACATTTGGATCCCATTATACTTCATTAATTTCTCTGAAATGTATTGTTTATCTCCAGGATTACTAAAACCTGTTGCTGAATGGAAGTTTCAGTGGACCTCATTGTGAGTTAGAGTGGCAAAATTAGACAGGTTCCTCTTTAAGATCAAGATTATCTGTCATTTGAAACACAGTCTGTAGTATCCTGCTTGTCGTGGTTTAACCCCAGCTAGCAACTAAGCACTACGCAGCCGCTCGCTCACTCCCCCACCGGTGGGATGGGGGAGAGAATCGGAAGGGCAAAAGGGGAAAACTCGTGGGTTGAGATAAGAACAGTTTAATAACTAAAGTAAAATAAAAATAGAACAGTAGTAATAGTAATAATAACAATAATAATAAAAACAAGTAATAATAGTACAATAGTAATACAAATCAAGCGATATACTCTGCAATTGCTCACCACCCGCCGACCGATGCCCAGCACGTCCCCCAAGCAGCAATCATTACCCCCATCCCCCGGCCAACTCCCCCCGCTTATATACTGAGCATGACGTCATACGGTATGGAATAGCCCCTTGGCCAGTCTGGGTCAGCCCCCCTGGCTGTGCCCCCTCCCAGCTTCTTGTGCACCCGGCAGAGCATGGGAAACTGAGAAGTCCTTGACCAGTGTGAGCGCCACTTAGCAACTACTTAGCACTACTTAGCAAGAACAAAACATCAGTGTATCATCGACATTGTTCTCATCCTAAACCCAAAACACAGCCCCATACTGGCTACCAAGAAGAAAATTAACTCTATCCCAGCTGAAACCAGGACACTGCTTTATATAAAGTAGAAAAATTCTTACAGGAAGAACAGTGGTCTGCTTTCCCTGCTCCTAGAATAGGCAAGTTTCTGCAAAACTGATAAAGATTCTTTAGTGTGACTTCCTAGTCTATAAAAACTGTGCCAAGTTACTTTATTCTTTGAAATACTCCTGGTATGAGGCAATAACAAGCTTAATACTCTGCTGTAAAGGCAATGTAACTGACACTGGCTCATCTCCTGTTGGCAATTACATTTAAAAAGAGTTTACACCCACAGAGGTATAGAAGAAAAGACAAGCATTTTATTTTTAAAGGAAGATGTGAATCTAGCTCACACAGTTAGATTGCCAACATTAAGGATCAGTTTCTTAAGTAAAGTGTATATAATGGCTTTCTTATTAGAAGCCGGCCCAAATGAAGGCTTCTCCAAAAATAGTTTCCTCCAGCAATGAAGCCAAACTCTTCCTGACTAGCTTTTGTGAGGGGACATATATCAGAAAGGCAGATTACATAACAAAAAGCTCCTAATATCATTTAGCACAGCAGTGAATCAACAATCCAGAAAGACCAGCATCTCTCTCCATACCATCTTCTGTCCTCAGAATAAGTAGCACTCTTCAGTCAGTTTACTTTTATTTGCTATACACAATGGATCAAACAGTCTCTTAACGGGCAGGAATCCCTTTTAGCCAGCAAATGACCACTTGGATTAACCATAGGCTTCACCACCCACAGAAAACATGAGAATGTTTCAGAAATGCTATGCAGAGAGAGACAAGAGCCCTCTCCTCCAGAGGAAGCCTATTTGCAGCATCTTGACCACTGAAATACTCTTGACAAGGCTCATTTATCACTCTGGGCAGAGAGGGGATGCACCTGGCCCCAGAGCATCCTGAAAAAATATATTTTGTAGTCAGGCTTCTTTACTTATGCTGTGCAGTTACATTGCTAAATGGTCCAGCGGTAATTGTTGCTGCCAGACCCAGTAATCAGTTGGCACTGGCACAAGCATGTGTATTGAGACTGAGGGCAGAGGAGGACAAAAAAGCATAGCCTTCCTCCACCGGACCCCAGCCCTGTCATGAAGATGACAATGTATGCAATCCCTGCGCTGTGCCAGGGCTCCCCTTCTGCTCTTCAACCCTGGATGCCAGGCGGTGCCTGCATTAAGTGAGACATATGCAGCAGGGCAGCTGTGAAGCCCTTCTCTTCGTATGCCCATTTTCTCTGGGCTCTCTGTCTCAGCACAGATACCATGGTTCAGTTGCTCCTAATGGCTAGATATGGACCAGAAGAGTATAGTTGCCCTATACCTGTCAGATGGGCTCAGCAGTAAAGTGGCTATGTGGGTTTGCTACAGACCCTGACACAAAGGTACCAAAAATCTGCCTCCATTTGACCAAACTTGGGTCTTGGGAGCCAAAGACAACTGGATTTCATGCTGTCACTGAAATCGGGAATAAACCTCTTAACACCAATGTAGCATTAAGAAGCAGGCATTCTCTTTATTGCAGCGCTGGATACACAGGGGATAGTTCCACCTAACATGCATGCCGTATGTTGCATCAGTCAAAGCTTATATCCCCCTGTTACATACATATGCATTGGATTTCCTAGAATTACTATACATATTCATTCTATTTCCTGGAACTAATTATAATATTTGCATAGTCTTTACACACGTGGCCTGAGTCTCCGAGGGCTTCCATGGGGGGTCTTCGATGGTCCCTGGTGGTTCCTAGTGGTTACTGAAGAGGTGTCTCTTAGTGTTCTTTTCATGAACTCTGAGTCTTTTCTTCCAGATGTGGTCTTGTCTTCTCAGGTTCCTTGTCTTGGTTTCAATGGGTTTATCTGCACTCCCCCAGGATATGCCAGTCACAGTTGGAAAGTCACAGTCATTGGGTGCATTCTTGTCTGAGGCCCCTGATAATAATGCTAGCAACATCACTTCCTCAACACACCACTGCTTTCAATTGAACACAGTTTTACATCCTTTGCAGAAAGAAGGCTCCAGTGGATTTTACTTCACTTTTCCCTTTTCAGGTTTTTTCCTGCATTTCTGTGCATAAAAGTACATACTGGGCTGACCAGATCTTTGTTATTTTCACTGGAAGAAAGAAGGCAGTGTATGATTTCTTACCAATCGTACATTAGAACTGAAGACAGAATATTCACTTAATACCTCCCTTGCCATCTACTTTGTTCATATACGGACTCCTGCATCATGACAGTCTCAGAGTCAGAATTACTCAGAATAGCATTCTTTCTCTTGACACTCATCATCTTAATTAAGACATAATTCTTGTAAATCTACAAGATGTTCCACTGATTCAAAAGACAGTTTATCCCATTAGCTAATTTACATAAATAATCCTTACTTAAACATCCTTCTATTTGCTTTACTAACTTTTGAGCAAAATACTATGGAATTTATATGTATTCTTTGAAATGTAGTAAAATTTAACACTTTAGCTTAGAGATACTGTACTAATATAATTTCCTTTACTTACATTCTTCATATTTCAGATACTGGAGATTTTCACCTTGCCAAAATCTTTGTTTTGTTTTTACATAGCTTTCTCAATTCAAGTTATCAAATTTGGGCTGAGTTTATCCATAGACAGCTGCTTAGGATACTAACTAGCTTGCTTTTCTATGTTATTTAAAAAAGTTTTTTTTCAGTTCAAATTTTGCTGTACTGTATTTTTAAAAAGCATTGAAAAAAATATTTGTGTTTATAGCCAGTTTTCCAGTTTTCCTTAGTTTTCCAGTCTAAATTAAGAAATCAACTCTTCAGGCAACTCTACCAAAATTAAGGAGAATCAGTTTCTAAAAAACATTAAGACATTGTTTTAAACTGAGATTAATTCTTCTGAAATTTGTAGAGTCACTTTTCAAATCTGAACTAGTATTATTAAAAGCAGAACTTTACATTCAGTGGTCAGCAGTAGCATACATTTTAGCTCTAGCATTCTACAGTCTAATTCTGCTCTCAGTTACACTCAGTTTAGCTAAGTGAAAGGGTTAAAACCCACAAGAGCAAGAAAGATGATGTAAATACCTTAGTTACTCAATTAGATAAGAAGACATCCTCTTGTGATTTAAGGATGTTGTGAATACCTTATTAGACAAGAGGACGGTCTGATGTGATTTAGGGAGTAGCTAGAAGAACAGCTATAAGATAAGGGGGGCTCCGGGATAATCTCGTTACAGACAACTCAGCCTTGGGAGAACAGATGCAGGGAACCATGAAGATAGGAAGTCACAGAAGAATGACAGCAACAGCCTTGAAGGACACCATTTACGTGATCCTAGGACTGAGTTTGCGCAGAAGCAAAGGTCAATCAGCAAACACAGTGAAGAAGACTAGGAGCCTTCATCTGAAGACCCCAAAGACCACCTGAAGACCACCACGGGAGACAACTGCGCATGCGGATCGGACATTTGCATATGTTAATAAGTCCCTGGAAATCTCATGTTTATGTAAACGAATTCCCGGAGACCCTATGAATATGTATGATTGTATAGTATATATTCTCTAAAAGTTCATTAACTCGTTGGAGCACTTATGGTGGAGAATCTCCACTGCTGCCCAGCGCTGCAATAAAGGATACCTGCTTAATAGTAACTTCGTTGCTATTGAGTTTCATTTCAGGGACTCTCTGAATATTCTGTTTCTCCCTCGGGGAGATTCAGACTGTGAGGAGAAGCATTCATGAAATTTTGTATCATAAGAAAAACTGCACTGACATGTTCTATGGCTGAGGTCTCAAGAGATGTTCTTTTTCTTTTCTCACTTACTCCATTATCTTAACCCAGCAGGGAAAAAAATAGAGAAAAAATAATAATAAAAAAATTAAAAAAGAAAGAAAATAAAAAAAGAAAAAGTATTAAGAAGGAAAGAAACAAACATGTTTAAAAACGTGGCCACTTAGTCATTGCATGTAGAGATTGGAAGTTATGACCTAATTTTATCTTTGAAATGTGAAGACAAGATACAAAATTTTATTTTATTTCTCTAAGACAGGTGATATTTTGTGTCAATCGTTATGAATATTTATCCATTATCCTTTCCCACAGCAAATCCTGGATTTATCTCTTTTGATGCAGGAGCATACAAGCTCCTTCACACTTCTTACACCTGCAGTGCTGATGTTTCCCCATTGCCCCAATAAGCAATGCAGAAGTCAGTGGCCAAGAATTTTCAGTCATAATGCAAAAAAAGTATTTTCTTTTCTGTTCCCGGTTCTTCTGCTTAATATTACTCTGTGTTGTGAAAACTCTGTGTTGTGAAATTAAAAGCTAGAAGACACCAACTATGTAACCTTACTGCTGAAACCTGAAGTTACAGAAGGAAAATGCAAATGTTAACCATCAACTTTGTGATCAAAATATTTTTACTATGCCCAAAATAAATACTAATAATTGTGTATTGTACTATCCTCTACTGCATACAAGAATAGGGTCTGATCCTGCAAAGCCCATGGTTTCTTTTTACTCATGAGAGTAAACAAAGGGATTTATCAAATTAAACCACAAATATTGGGAAAGAATATTTCTCTGTAAAAGTGTTTCTATAAATGCCAGCTGAGACATCAGAAAGTGAGCTACTGTCACCTCCTCTGCAAGCAAAACTACTGTTAAATTTTGATTGTGAAACTGGTTTTCCTGTAATAAAATGCTATTTTTTTTCTCAGTTAAAAATTAAGATCCTGATCCTGAAAGGTGAGAAGTTTTCATTCTTATGACTGAACCTTACTACTCATAAACACTTGCAAGACCGTCTTCAGCTTTTAGAAAGGACCAGTTGAGCAAGAACTGAAGACACAGGTACCTTGAACGGTCAAGAACTCTTGCAGTAACTCACTTAAGCACATGATTACCTTTACGTACAAAAGCAGTCATTTTATATGGCTCACTGGAACTGTCTTTTTGTAACTATTACTCACATTCAAAGACATGTATTGTATTCTTTTTAATTATGATATAAATGTAGACAAGTTCCCTTTTTCAGATGTGTTATACTGGAACTAAACACACACAACTGAAAGCAGATTTTGGCACAGTCAGTCTGTTGCACACAACAGATCTCTAGGTACTGATTCAAAAGCTGAAAAAAGCACGACACTACCTAATAGCCTCAGTGGACTCAAATGCTACAGCAAACACAATTTCTTACAATCACGATATTCAAACCAGCAATACCCTCAGACTCATTGCTCACTGCAAAATACTGCATATTAGAAAAGAATTAGGAAGAAAAAAAAGAAGTGTAATTTGCCCCAAAAAATTATGATTGTGATCCCATGACCTCTGACCACAACCTACATTCCAGAAGTGACTTCTCCTGCTTCCAGAGTCCCTGGCATAGCAGATCCAAAAGAAAGGATGGGAAACTAAGGAAGTGACCCTATATAACTTTTCTGTCATCAGTATCTTTAAAGGTGCTATAAACTTATAATTTTACCATCAGTCTTCTAAAATGTTATTTTGTGCTCAACGCAACTTTTAAAAAGACACCTGCTAGTTGTTTTTAAAAAGAAATTTCAGCTTTTGCCTTCTTGAGACTTCAGATTGAATTCTCCTATTATAACCACAACGTGAAAATGAGCAGCACAGTTCACCTTTTGATTTCACAGGATGTTAATATTTAACAGAAACAAAACCAGAAAGAACACTTTAACTGTATTTCTTCTTGAGATTTTGCAGCTATTTCAACTGAATGTGAAAATTGAAGCAATTATTTACTTTTATCTATTTCAGCCATTTTTATCATCTAACTCATTCCAGCCAAACCCTTTAGTCCAAATTATTTTATCCTCACCAAACTATAATCTTTCTCCCCCACAGGAAAGCTGACAGAATATTAAGAACATTCAAACTTCCTTATTTGTGTGTTTATCACTCAATGCTCAACAGAGGGATAAAAAAAACCAAAAGTCACAATTCCTTTAAGTGGGCTGCCTCAAAGTACTCTACGATTTACATCCACCAAGCCTGTAAAAATACGTAGCTTTAGACTGATACTTGATCTGTACAGGACAGCTGTGCCTATGGATTAGGCTGCAGATTCAACCCAAAGGCTCAAGAGATCTAAGCTTCTGTGGATAAAAGGGGTATGAAAGAAGCCCAACAGAAAAGAACATTAACAAAAGTTATGAGCAGATTTTGTTTTAAAACAGAGATACTTTCCAATATATCTAGTAATTTGGCCAAACAAGGAACTCGTTTGCCACTTTTCTCCTGGAGTCAGTGTCAGCTGCAACTAAAAAAAGGATTGCTCATCTTTGTCCAAAATATCACTTTTAAACTAATCTGGCCAACTATAACACAAAGTTTATGCAGTACAGTGTTAAAGAAGGAAATTGAATGTTGGCAGAACAAATGAAATGAACAGTAATGGGTCAAGCATCAGGCCCATAATATCCAACTAATTTCAGCACTTCTAATAATTCTCTACAGTTGTTTTCTTGGAAGAAAAATAAGGAAGTTTGTCAAGAAAGAAGCACATTTTAAAAGATATTTTGTCAGGCATCAAATCTCTGAATTAGTATGCACCATTCAGAAGCCCTACATTAGTTTCATTTTGCATAAACTTTGCTTTGTTTAAAAACCTATTGACATATTAAGACATAATTAAATCTAATTTTTGTATTTGTGTTACATTTAAGTTCCTCAAATATTGGGCTAATGACAGTTATTTTCAAAAACACTGTGTATTGGGTTTGTGTGCTAAGGATTTTGGTAGTGGGGGGGTTACAGGGGTGGCTTCTGTAAGAAGCCAGGTGCCCACCAAGCCGCTCTATCACTCCCCCTCCTCAACTGGACAGGGGAGAGAAAAATATAACAAAAAGCTCGTGGGGTCGAGATAAAGACAGGGAGATCACTCAGCAATTACCGTCATGGGCAAAACAGACTTGACTTGGGGAAATTAATTTAATTTATTACCAATCAAATCAAAGTAGGATAATGAGAAATAAAATCAAATCTTAAAAACACCTTCCCCCCACCCCTCCCTTTCTCCCGGGCTCAACTTCATTCCTGATTTCTCTGCCTCCTCCCCCCCAAGTGGCACAGGGGGATGGGGAATAGGGGTTGCGGTCAGTTCATCACACGTTGTGTCTGCCGCTCCTTCCTCCTCACACTCTTCCCCTGCTCCACCGTGGGGTCCCTCCCATGGGAGACAGTCTTCCATGAACTTCTCCAATGTGGGTCCTTCCCACAGGCTGCAGTTCTTCACAAAATGCTCCAGCATGGGGCCTTTACACATCATTTCCACGCGGTGCAGTCCTTCAGGAACAGACTGCTCCAGCATGGATCTCCCATGGGGTCACAAGCCCTGCCAGCAAACCTGGTCTAGCATGGGCTCCTCTCCCCGTGGGGCCACAGGTCCTGCCAGGAGCCTGCTCCAGCACGGGCTTCCCACGGGGTCACAGCCTCCTTCAGGGCACTTCCACCTGCTCTGGCTTGGGGTCCTCCACAGGGTGCAGGTGGCTATCTGCTCCACCATGGACCTTCATGGGCTGCAGGGGGAAAGCCTGCCTCACAATGGTCTTCACCATGGGCTGCAGGGGAATCTCTGCTCTGGTGCCTGGAACACCTCCCCCCCTCCTTCTTCACTGACCTTGGTGTCTGCAGAGTTGTTCCTCTCATATTCTCACTCCTCTCTCTTCAGGCTGCTGTTTTCGCAGCAGTTTTTACCCTTTCTTAAATATGTTACCACAGAGGCACTACCACCGTCGCTGATTGGCTCAGCTTTGGCCAGCAGCGGGTCCGTCTTGGAGCCAGCTGGCATTGGCTCTATTGGACATGGGGGAAGCTTCTAGCAGCTTCTCACAGAAGCAACCCCTGTAGCCCCCCCGCTACCAAAACCTTGCCACACAAACCACAAAACCTTGCCACACACTGTAATATAGAAGTGCTTCATGCTTGCTCTCAAGATGACTTATTTGCTCACTGTTCATTTACTTTTAGCTTGCTGCTCGCTCCCTGACATGAGTTTCATCAGTTGGACATTTCTCCTTATTACGCTCCCATTTTGCAGCATCACTCACCCTTTCCTTCAACACATTACTAAACATTTCTGATTTCCAGTGACCGAACGGGTGTTGATTATTTTTTTTTTCCCGGTTACCTCACACTCATCACCCCCCAGATAACACCACAAACCCTCACTGCAGCAGGGCCCTCCCGCAGAAGCCAGTAATAACGGCGTTTTCCCGCCTCCCGCTCCCCAGAGCAGGGCCTCTATCAGGGGCAGGGCCGCCTGACCCGACCCAGGTCGGCTCGGCTCGGCCCGGTCCGGCCCATCCCCTCTCCCCACCCCCCCGTGAAGACGGTCGCGCCCGGTGCCATCACCTGCCCCCTCAGCCATGTTTGCGAAGAAGGAGCCGTTGCGGGACAAACAGGCAGTGGGAGTGAAGCCGGCAGCCCCGAGGCTGACGGCTGAGCGCCTCTACTCATCGCTTCCCGCGGACCACTGGGAGAGACGCTCCTTCAACCACCCAGCGGCTCCTGCCTGCGCGGGGGGGGCGCTGTCGCTGGAAGCCGAGCTGGAGCGGAGCGGAGCGGGGAGGGGCGGGGCGGCGGCTGCCCTCAGGCGGCAAGGCTCTGCCGGCCCAGGGTACTGCCGGGAGCGAAGATGGACCTGCGCTCGGGGCTCCGGGAGCAGATGCTTCCTCGTTTTCTCTTGCAGCCGCGACCACTTCCTCAAAGGGGTGTCAGCACACATTCCCTCCTCCTCAGCCGGTGCAGACGCCTTTGCCCCAGCCCTATCCTTTGGTCATCAACCCCGGTGGGAGGGTACCCAGCCGAGGTAGTGTATGGTCTGGTATGGCACGGCCCGGGCTGCCGCAGCCTCCCCAGCTGCTCCAGCCTCACCTCTCCCAGGGCTGAGGAAGTGTCGCCTCCTTGGGATCCCATGACGTGGCTCTCCCTGGGACCCCATGACAGCAGCAGCACTCTGCAGGTGATTAGCTTGCTAAAATGGCCCTGCTGCTGCTCAGCCTCGCTCTTGGAATGGAAGATTGAAGCACATCAAATGTGATTCTATATTATGGAGAAAAAGCACCCTCTTTGTACATATTGAAATGTTGTATCTTTCAGCACTTGTGTGTGTTTTGGTGAGAAAATTATTCTTGGGGAAAACAGTAGACTTTTGGAGTAAAACGGGGGCCTGCTTTAACACAGTATCTCCCCTTCCTGTTATATTTCAATCAGAATATATATTTCAATCAAAAATACTTGTATTTTCTAGTTTTGTAGGAACTCCAACTGTGAACAACTCCAGTGTGCCCAGACACCGAGATGAAAGTCCCTCTTCCAAGGTCTCCCCAGCACCCTATGTGACAGGGAATCAATTCCCACTGTGGATGACCCCACACATCCCAAAGGTGGCAGGCATCCTTGGCCAGGAACTGTCCAGGGAACAAACTGTTCACCATGTCCTACAGCAGGGAAACACGGAGCTGGTGAGTCACAGCAAGGGTCTTGGCAGGGACTGGGACTGAGCCCTGAGTTGCCAGGTCTCCTTCAGCTGTGACTGTGCTGTATGACACAGCATCATGTCCCATGGTGGTCCCATGGGAGGTGAAGTCCACTTCTCCTTCCCCATAATAAATCAGTGTAACACTAATGTGGGGTACAGGCATTGTCTTCTGTGGAGAAACACTGGCCCTCTTTCCTCATTGCAAAATGGACCAAAACCCCTTATAAATAATAGAACTACCAAAGTACAAAATCCTCATACTTCATACCAGTAAAAAAGGTCTTTGGTAAAAAGGTTTTTGGTCCATTTCAATGCGACTTTTGGTAATTGCTGTAGTGTAGATCCATTTCTCATTGGCACTGCCTACATTTTACCAAAAATCTAAGACTTTTGAAAAACTAAGCTAAGACTTATGAAAAACTGATTCTTGGAATGTGTTTTGATGGCACAGCTCTTTTCCTAACAAAATCCAAGTGTGAACAGAGCATCGAGGTGCTGGAGCATGTCCAAAGAAGGGCAACGAAGTTGGTGAAGGGTCTAGAGCACAAGTCTTATGAGGAGCGTCTGAGGGAACTGGGGTTGTTTAGTCTGGAGAAGAGGAGGCTGAGGGGAGACCTTATTGCTCTCTACAACTACCTGAAAGGAGGTTGTAGCGAGGTGGGGGTCAGTCTCTTCTCCCAAGCAACAAGCGATAGGACGAGAGGAAACGGCCTCAAGCTGCGCCAGGGGAGGTTTAGGTTAGATATTAGGAAAAACTTCTTCACCGAAAGGGTAGTCAGGCATTGGAACAGGCTGCCCAGGGAAGTGGTTGAGTCTCCATCCCTGGAGGTATTTAAAGAACGGATAGATATGGTGCTTGAAGACATGGTATAGATGGACTTGGCAGTGATAGGTTGATGGTTGGACTCGATGATCTTAAGGGTCTTTTTCCAACCTTGACGATTCTATGATTCTATGATTCTAATCTGCAGGAAAGGGCTTCTGAAAAATCATTATTGGTCTATAAACTAGTTTTTACATAGAAGTCTCATCTTAAACTGGTCAAAAAATCATTGATACTGCATGGCCTTAAATTATACATGAGCAATAGAGGGGAAATCCAGTAAGGGAAATAAATATTTATGGATGCTGTCTGCAGTTTACTTTTTCTTTCATTTCATGTGAGATTTAATACAAATAATTCTGTTATGGGGTTCTGCTATAGTTAGTTTTGGTAAGGGCCTCAGAACAATGAAACATTTTGATACCTGTTAACATACTGAAGCTTTTCTATTATGTATGGCTGTACTCTATAGGAGGCCAGTAATCAATAAATTAAAATAATTCCTCTTTTTGCAGGGAGTTTATGTCTGGCAAAATTGAACAGAGTATGTCTAGTGCTTCTGGAAAGATTCAATAAGTTTGTGGAATCTCCCAGCCAATATGAATACAAACAGTAGAAACCAAGAGATTGTCCATAGCCTGCCACTGGTTATTTCATATAACAACAAAGATAATTAACTTTGCATTCCTCTGTACTTTTAATTAGCATCTGAGGGAATTTCAATACTTTGTCATTGCAATATGATTTGAAAAGACCTCCACTTTTAGTAGACATAACTGTTTGCTTAAGGCCAGGGTACATCTATTGTGGTGGGAAGTTTTGCAACTACGTGACCATGTGCCATGTCAATGAATGCTAGTAGGACAGTGGAAAGCTGGGGACTGGGTGAAATGCCCTGTCTCTTTCAGGTAAGACTTCAGCCCTCAAGTTGTACTTAACTTTTAATGTAGACAAAGTCCAGATTTTCCTGGTATAAACAAGCTGAATAATACCTATTTCTCACATACTATGACACTGTCACAATCATCAGCTGCTCTGGTTCCACATGTGTTCTGCTAGTTTTTCCTGTGTAGTGAAAACAACTTGGATGACTCTTTGAACTGACAAGGAAGTAAAAGTGGAAACAGAGGGGTATTACTGTTGGTAATGATAAAATGTACTCTACTAGTTTGTTTCAAATATATTTTTTATCCTATCATGAATCACACTAGAGTTGATTAAATGATATCAAAGAATATTCACAAATCTAATTTATTTACTATACTGATTCTATGATTAATATAATTTTTAAAAAGTAATTATATAAGCAAGCCTCTCCAAACTTCAGAGATTTGAATTTACAACCTACATATTCTGTTGCCTGCCCACTGCCCATCTTCCAAAATCCACCCTTTGCTGCAGGGAAGTTAACAGAAAATACAGATAGATATGTTGAAATAGGCTTTTCTTCAGTTAAGCTGCCATACTAAACCCAAAATATTATTTATTTAATATTACAAAGGGAATTTGTAGATTGGTTTGTGCCTTACAGATATAATGGAATTTGTAGAAGTACTTCTGCAGAAATAGTTGGCATCGGTGGAATTCTGCTCCAGCTGAAAGGGTCCCACTGCTGCTTACTGTAGAGGTAAGTATAGGCTGATGCTGAGCATTTTTAAAATACCATCTGTTTCCATAGTAGGTGATGCTGTAAACTAGGCTGATGCTTTGTTGTCCAACTGAATGTTAAATTCTCAAGAAATATGTAGCAACAAAATATATAACACCATAGACAGACAATCTCATTTGAGGTTCAAATTACAAATTCTTGATACTTTATCATACCTACAGCTAAAAGTCAAGGGTCTCCATGACAGAAACAATTAGTGTCAGTAAGATGGAGCTCTATGTCCATACAAAGAAAAGAATGCAGAAATGACTCATTTTGCCCAAGGAATATAAAATTTCTGCACATTTCATTGAATACAGTAATGGTTTTAGCAAAAATACATGTTATTTGGAAGTTATTTATTATCTACTTCAGTTTTGAAGGAAGTAGTAATTCAATGTTAGCACAATAGCAGTAAACAACATCAGAGAAAATCAAAAGCCAATAGCCTGAAAGCAATGTTGTGACACAAAAACACATCCTGTATTGAAGTCAGAAAGAACTGAGCTGGATTATAAACTTCAAAAAGTATGGACTCATATGCTTTGGCCTCTTTCTGCTACCCAAGAAGCAGCAAAAAGACCCCTATTTTACAGAAGAACCAGGCCTGAAGATATTTCATACATTGTAAATATCAACTATTTATGTTTCCATAAGGATTTCACTTAAATATAGCTCTATTTAAGGGAATCTCTAGGGAAACCTGAATACAGTTACACAGAGATAAGCTGAGGGAAATGTGCAACAAATTAATTGCCCAGCCTGCTCAGTCTGAGAATCTATCAATTATGACTATTTCAGTTATATACTAATTTACAGCTTTGACTAGAAAATGTCAGTAATAATATTCTTTGCTACACAAAGTTAAGAGTGTTAATTAGAAAATGCAGGGCCAGCAAGATATCATTTTCTTTATCTACTCTAAATGTAATGCTATATGCATTATTTTGTATGTATGTAATTATAATTGTTAAGTTATGTGCTAAAAGCTTGTCTGCACACTCACAAAGGAGCACAGAGAGACAATGGCAGGAGGGGGAGCCCATAATAATACTCTGCCCTGGCTTCTCCCAGGCCCATCAGCCCATCAAAGGCCCATCTCCACAAGCCTAGAGGAGCACAGGGGTGCACAGTGGCAGGTAGGAACCCAAATCAAGGACTCCCAAGGAAGGGAACATCTTGTCTAGGCCCCTCCCAGAGCTGTCCCAAGAGAGCCATTAGCCCCATTGTCCAGGCATGAAACCCATCATGAAGTCATCGGGGAGCAGCTCTCCAGATCACTTTGCGGTCTAAGGGGGTTGTTGCCTAGGAGTGTGGGACACATTATGAGAAGCAGGGAAAGAGCATTTGGGGATTTCACAGGACTTATTATGGGATGTTTAGGGGAAGAACCCAAGGCTGGAAAAGGGAGGGGATTTAGGTGATTTGGGGAGGAACAAGAGGGGGAAAATAGAACGGTAATGGGATAAATGCAGCCCGACAACTGGTAGAGTGCGCCGCCCTTCTCGCGCGCCCTTCCGTGCGAACTGCCGCGCCGCATCGCTCCCCCCAGACGCCGCTCCCTGTTTGCACGCCCTGTTCGCAGCGCTCCTTGTCGCTGGCGCTCCCTAGGGGCCACTTAATATGTGGCTTCCCGCTGTTTGAACCGGCCACGGGGACAGCCGGCACCGCTCAACTCTGGCCCGCCCTTCTTGCGAGACCTGTCGCCTGCCGACTGGTCCCTCCACACACACAGCCCAAGGGTGTCAGGTGCCCAGAAACCCCCTCAGACATCCCCCGGGGACCTCACAAGCCTTATACTCTTCTCAGCACGTGGCAACGACAACTGCTGCTACTGCTAATGTCGGCTTCCCACGTTTTGAACATGTGGTATAAATACATGCATAGTATTATGCATGTATTTGTATACATACTTGCAAATAGTATGAAGCTAGTTCAGCACCAACCAAATTTATGGGGCACTATGGTCCTGGACCTCTTACTAGCTTAGATGTAGTACAGGACGTGTCTGTGTCTGTGCATTTATACTTAACCTATTAAGCCCTTCCAGAAAGTGAATTAGCAGGGATCCATAGTGCTCAGAGCTAATAATCTAAACTGGACCTACATTGCTTCATGAGGAAGCATAAAGAGTGTTTCCAATAGCAAGAAATACTCCTTTTTGTAAGAACTGGATGTGGAAAAACCTAGTTTGTCTCTTCGTGAAGGTAGTTTATGATTGGCACAGATTCTGGTTGATGCACAAAAACAGATGCACTATTTCTAGATTAGTGCTAGCCCTGGAAGAGGTATGACTACATTTCCACATCACTGCACCTGAACTAACAAGTCCCGCCAGGCCTGAGCTGACCTTGCATCCTAGTAATAGATAATCTTCCAACTAGACAACATGTGCACCTATTACTCAGGATTCTCTGTAAATTAATCAGACTGTGGATCAGATAATGGAGCAATATTATCCACCTGTTCTCATAATCTACTTTCCTGCCTTTATATTCAGAATAAACACTTCCTTAATATCAAGAGTCTTCATATATAATTTAGTTTTAATTTTTTTTGCTGCTGCAGGGTAGTTGGAGTCTTCTTGCCAAAGAAATATACCTGAGATGTTGTGACCCAAGGAAGTAATATGCAAATTATATCTTAAAGGTGCACAAGTAGCACTTTTCAGTTTTGCACCATATTTTGGTTTCTGAGGCTTGATTTAGCACTGACTTAATTTTTCCACAGCCTATCTCTGAAGTTCTCAAAAAGAAGTATTTACAACTACACTAAAGTTAAAAAAATATGTTTAAAACACCATTGTCTCTTTTTTTGTGATTGAATTGATTTGGGAATTCCTCCCTCATTAGACTGTATTAATCTAGCATGCCTTCCAGTCTGTAGGAGGAGCAAAGTATGTCTGTCCAAATGCATATGACATTTATATAATCATTTGTTTGCTAATTTTGGATATACAACTGAATTTTACTAAAAGAGACCATCCTTCTAACATCTATAAAAATGTATGTCTTCAAGAACACAGATTTTCTGCCAAAAAGCAAAAGGATTTCAGAATCAGATGTTACTATCCCTGAAATTTTAGGCTGTTTTTTCTGTTTTCTCTTTGATCCATACTGTAAGAAAGACACAAAATATAACCAAAAATTGTTAGAATCTAACAACATGCTTTTCTCTATATGTATACATGTATATACATCTCTGCATATTTTAAATGTCTTTAAAACAGTCTTTAATGGTTTATATCAAACTAAATCAGTTTGAACTCAAACATTCCTTTAAAGGCATGCTTGCCCTTAGGATTGACCTAGGCCATGCATGAGAGAGAGAGAGAAAGAATTAAATCAGAATAATAGTACTTTTCCTTCCTCTTTGGCACTACAGATTAGGACCAACATGTCTGTGCAAGAAAGGAAGCGGCACAGGGCCATGGAAGACCTTTAGGGCTCTAGAGGAGAACCCAGGAACAACATTTACTCTAAATTCAAAATGAGGCTCCAGAGGGCAAAACAATTCACAAATGTTTAGAATGAACTGTGAATATGAACTAGCTATAAGATGGTTTCTCTTTTATTTTCCCTCCAGAATGTGAACATGGAAAAAATTGTTTCAACCAAGTTTCTATCAAAGCAGATGCAAGTGAATATGTAAAAACATTTGTAACTCCTTGAGAACTGAAACTGCTGAGGCTCTAATAGCTTTGCTGCTACATCTTTTAAACAGGAAGCAGAAGTTAGCCTGATTTAAATCTTATTTACATTGATTTTATACAATGGTAACTTCTCTAAGTCTAGTAGACATCTTGATTAATGGTGTCAAAATTATCCTTGATGCCTATAATGTATGTTGTCTCTAGCCATGTTCATAGTGGAATAAAACTATTAAGGATCCTCACTGAGAAGCTGAATGAACAAGCTAAATCTTACTCATTTCTACCCATTTCTGCCACATTAGTGGTATTCTGCTATTGTAATACTGGTGTAGTACATTCCAATCAGTGTAGAAGGTAGCTATACTGGCTAAAAATTAGCCAGGGTCTTGGAAAAAAACAGGTTTATTTTTATGCCTCACTGCAGGTTTCTTGTCTGGTCCGGAACAACACATTTAATTTGCATTTCAATTCCTACCTTTAAAATAGGGACAAAACACCTTCCAATATCATAGTTATAAGAAACTCCTTTAAGACTGTAGTATGGTCAATATTATAGAAATGGGAATGCATTGATACTTTGACAAACAATTTTTTTTCCATCTTTGCTTTATATGAAAAAGCAACCTATATCTAGATTATCTTTTAACTGTAGACATAATATATGAGTCAAAAAAGGAAAAACAATAGTTCAAGAGTAGCACTGGGGGCTTAGTTAGACACTATACTGCATGCAACCCTCATTGGGGACAGAAGTAGGAGCACTTACAGTATGTCCAGCAACCTTAACCACATATGAAGAATGTCCCTTCCAATGTCTCATGACCACAGTACTTCTAACAGCATGTGAGTTGTAAAGAACTAAGGGATGCTACATATTAATTATTGAAAGTTTGTTCTGTTGCTGTTAGTCTTTTTTTTTTCTTTTGTAAAAAGTGATGCAGCAGACAGACATTAAAATCAGTTTGAAATTTGGAGTTATTTAAAAGCAGGGCCAGGTTTCTTCATCCTTTCCTGAGTAGCAAGATGGGGGTTTTCTGACTGTGTTGAGTAAATACACCTTTCTGTATTAGGCATTTTTCAACCCTAAATCATGAAGGACCATGTGTGAATTCTATTTTTTATTATCTTCATATTATCTTCAAGGTCAGGTTGGATGGGGCTCTGAGCAACCTAATCTAGTTGAAGATGTCCCTGTTCATTGCAGGGGGGTTGGACTAGATGACCTTTAAAGGTCCCTTCCAACCCAAACCATTCTATGATTCTATGATTCTATAAAAGGAGAAATCAAACTTTGAGACTGGAGACAGCTAGGCAACAGAAAAGGTTTGAAGGCAGACAAGTTCAAAAGAAGTCCACCTGTGTCTCTAGATACCTAAATAACATTCAGATCTGGGCTGGGGTGTTGGAGTCTCACTGAATCACCATGAGAGCTGGATGCCTAGGCACTGAAGGGGATCACTAGTCTGAATCACCTTCTGTAAGTCATACATCACTGTAGAGCCCAGCTTGCCAAAGAAGAGTCTGTATCTGACCTTTAAATTACATGGTTGCAAGGGTGGAGGACAAAGACCATGGAAACCATATCTCAATGAGTTTCACCATGTTTGCGTAAAAACACTATAAACTGATCCCATTGTCCTGGATTATATTCAGTCACTCGTCCATCTTGTAATTTTTGAAGAAATTAAAGGCCATTACATTGTGGATATTGTTTTTATCAATCTTACCAGCCAAACAAGAAAAGGTCTGGAAAGAGATGCTGAAAGGTGAAGGAGATTGTGACTGCAGGATTACAGGCTAGAGAGGCACTCATGATGTATCAGTTGCCCCTAGACTCTATTTTAAAGAGACAGTATTTCCATTGCATTTGTAAGATGTACTGCATTCTCATTGGGGACTTCACATTTATTCAGATCTCATTTCCAGGCCTTTCCAGACCCAGCTATAAACACATTTTGGTTAGTTTTCCCCTCTTTTTTTTGAAAAATACTATTTTGTTTCATATTAATGAATTATTCTTCTCTTTACGTGGGCTGCAGCAGTTGCAGCCAAAGAGCTATCGCCTTCCCAACTTAATTCATGCACTTTTAAAGCTTGAAAAATGCATCAAGAGCAAACGGAGAGAAAGGCTCCTGGTCAGCTTGTGGAGCTAAGGAACCACACAGCTTATTGGGCCTGCTACATGAGCTCATGGGGATCTGATCTGAGGAGGATACCAGGCAACTAGCCAGGAGAGACACTGGAAGAACAGGATTCAAGACACCCCAAAAATACATATGGGCTACTTAATAAAAGATATTAGAATAAACAGCAGATTTTTGCTCTGATTTTGATTGCTTGGAATCAGCATTTTTCATCAGACAATTTTCAATCAGCTTTGAGCCTGACCCCGCATCAGTAATTTTCAAAACTGCAAGTGCCTTAGTTTATGACGTGTATATAGTTGTAACTTCTTTTTTTCTGAGTTTATCATTAACTCAGCTTGGGTTCTTCATATTTAAATGGTTAGAAATCTGTGATGAGCATTGGTTTGAACAGATTATAAATTCATCTGTCTGTATCTATTCTGCTATAAGGCAGTGGTAGGGTACATAACTCTAGAGATAGCTGATTGAGTTTTAATGACTTCCTCCATCCACACACACACACGTGGACATTTAGACTTCCCAGCACTGTCTGCTTGCTTCTGGCTTTTCTTTCTTTGCCCTCAGCCCTTACTCCATTTTTCAATTTGACAACTGGAAACTGGAAGCAATCATGAAAGTCTGTCAGGCCAGGCCTGTGTCCATACTAGAGAATGCAGCACAAGACTTCGTGATTTCCCATAGACCTACCACACCACTCATGGCTGGCCAGCTACACTGAGTGGAGAGAAGAGACGCTATTAATAACCCCAGCAAGTGACAGGCTGCAGAATGAGCTCAGCTTTTAATAAATTTCAGACAATCCACACATGAAAGAGATGTTATACATATTTCAGCCTCCAGAAAACATTCATTCAAAGCATGCTCCTTATGAGCACCAGAAAATGAAACTCTAAAATATGGTGTCCTGGTTTCAGCTGGGATAGAGTTGATTTTTTCTTCCTAGTAACTGGTATAGTGCTGTGTTTTGGATTTAGGATGAGAATAATGTTGATAACACACTGATGGTTTAGCTGTTGCTAAGTAGGGCTTACACTAGTCAAGGACTTTTCAGCTTCCCATGCTCTGCCAGGTGCACAAGAAGCTGGGAGGGGGCACAGCCAGGACAGCTGACCCAGACTGGCCAAAGGGCTATTCCATACCATATGATGTCATGCTCAGTATATAAGCTGGGAGAAGTTGGCCAGGGGGCAGCGATCGCTGCTCGTGGACGTGCTGGGCATCGGTCAGCAGGTGGTGAGCAATTGTACAGTGTATCACTTGCTTTGTATATTATTATTCTATTATATTTATATTATTATTACTATTACTGCTACTACTACTACTATTCTATTTCATTTTACTTCAATTATTAAACTGTTCTCATCTCAGCCCATGAGTTTTTTGACTTTCACCCTTCCAATTCTCTCCCCCATCCCACCGGGGCAGGGGGGAGTGAGCGAGCAGCTGTGTGGTGCTTAGTTGCTGGCTGGGGTTAAACCATGACAGTCCTTTTTGGTGCCCATTTGTGGGGCTCGAAGGGTTTGACATAATA
The DNA here is from genome assembly GCF_047370975.1 of Nipponia nippon. NCBI lineage: Eukaryota > Metazoa > Chordata > Aves > Pelecaniformes > Threskiornithidae > Nipponia > Nipponia nippon. The sequence goes on along the minus strand of NW_028262339.1, from coordinate 4,906,669 downwards.
ATAGATTAACCAGAGCGTATTAAGGGATTTGTATCTGTTAACAGTTGCCAGTCATAATATTGATTCATCTGTTCTCGGTATTAGTCTACCTGATCTGCACCATGCTCTTGTTTTTGCAGTTTGCTGTGCTCTGCGGTGATTAGTGATGTTTTGCCTGGGAGATTTGTTATTAAAACACTGACCTTGAGCGCTATCTGGTATTGTGCTATCTGGTATTTGGGTTCTGTAGCGAAGCCATTACTGTACTTCAGGTACCACCTCATGGAGACAATTAGCAATTATGTCTCTTCCTCTGAGAGGTTTTTTATGGAGGAAATACAGAATGGCACCTTCGCTGCCTTCTTCTATGATGTTTCCTCCTTCATTGCAACAACTTTTCAGTATATCTTGAACATCCTTAGGTAGTTAAGATATATCTATTGGTAGTTCTTGGGAATATTGTTTCGGTTTTGTCTAAGGTTAATAAGCATTTCAAGAATATCATCCAGAGATCTGCCCCAAGGCTGGATAGTTATGAGTGGCAGGGTGTGTGGGAGAGCATGGGCAAATGCCTAGGACGGTGGGCCCCTCCAATGTTTTGGAACTTCACCCCTGAACAAGTGCAGAATCCTGAAAAATTAGTAGAACATTTGGAAAAAGTATGCTGTCACCCTGGCAATTCTAGGGAG